>NC_056741.1:817821533-817954410 GCF_019279795.1 Protopterus annectens | reverse complement strand
CACACACTCTCTCTCTCTCACACACACACTCTCTCTCTCTCGCACACACACACTCTCTCTCTCGCACACACACACACTCTCTCTCTCGCACACACACTCTCTCTCTCGCACACACACTCTCTCTCTCGCACACACACACACTCTCTCTCGCACACACACACTCTCTCTCTCGCACACACACACTCTCTCTCTCGCACACACACACTCTCTCTCTCTCGCATAACCCCCCCCCCAACTAGGCCAAGAAGACTGCATCAATGGACCCAGATAAAATCTTAAGAAATGCATTAACAGTACCCTTTGGGAAGTAGGCCACCCCAGGAAACTACCTCATTGATAACACACCCGTAAGACAGACCCGACAGGAATTTGGTGACAGACAGTCACTTAGTTTTTAACATATGTAGTAAAAGTCATTCTATACTGCTCAACTTATAAGCAAGTATATGGCATCTGGGTCAAAGGAAGTCATCATTCCACCATATTCGGCCTTCATCAGAAATATAGAATCCAACTCCACCTCAGATATTACACCTGACCAGGCACATGCAACAATTAGAATGTCCAGAGCTTCCTCACAAAAAGAATAAAAGGGCATCAGCATGCCTTATCCCTGAACCCTGCTGCCAACAGACTGCATAGCAATCTAAGCCTAGCATAAAAGTCATTCTTGAATCCCATTCTGATGGACTTTTTTGCACAGCCACAAATCAAATAGCATCAGAACTAACCAATATGTTGAAGAGACAGATACATGCCTCAGCGAATACACCTTCTCTGGAACAAGCTTTCCATTCAAGTGGAAGCAAAAGTTCTTTCTTAATCCTATTCAAAAATTAGAAAATCGGGCGGCCGCAGTGGTGCAGCGGTTAGTGTTGCTACCTCAGAGCAAGAGGTTCTCTGGTTCGATCCTCGGCTGGGGTGCCTTCTGTGCATAGTCTGCATGTCCTCCCTGTGGTCGCATGGGTTTCCTCCCACATTCCAAAGACATGCTGTAGGTGGATTGGACACACTAAATTGGCCCTAGGCGTGTGTCTGTCTTCTGTGGAAGGTTGGGCGCCAGGCTGGCAACTCAACACTGTAAAACTCCTCTGCAATCATGAGCGGACAGGTGATCCACTGTGGTGACCCCTAACCGGGAAAAGCTGAAAGACCAGGGGACAGAAAATCGGTACTTCAAACCTGTCAGGTCAGGAATCAATGTCTACATATCTCCCAGCTGTCCCTGATTTTAACTCAAATTTTAGCTCTGTCTCTCTTAATCCCTCTTAATACTTGTGCCATTTGGAGGATTTGCTGCCGAGTTATACTCAATTTCAATGATTAAGAGTTGCAGACTTCTGTTACTTCATGAAATGTATATTAAATCCCATTTTGTTAGTCTCAAGTTAACATTACTAATATTTTAAAAGTGGTCCTGATTTTGCCTGGATTTGTCCCCGATTGGTTGAGAGCTATGGTCTAAATGAGCAGTGGCAAAGTGCTTGAGCACCCATACCTTATCTTACATATACCACTTAAAATAACTTCTACAGCACCAAAACTTATTGGATATATCCGAGATGCATGGCTATACTTAAAAACGCCCGTGGTCCTTAGCTTAGAATATACATATGAACCTGCTAGGTAATTACTTAAGGGTAAAATTTTAAACCAAGTATCAGAATTAAAAAAAAAAAAAAAACTAGCATTCCCGACAATGGTACTCCATTGTGGTTTCCTACCACAGTCATAATTTCAGCCTATTGCTAGGCTAACGAACAGTGGGCCTAAACCTAGCTAAGTTTTCCCGAAAGAAAAATAGACGTCCTGTAACCGAGGATATCGACAGCTAGACAAAAGCCATCTCTGTCCATAAGAGACGTGCTCCAGGCACTCCTTAAATTTCCTAACACCATTTACCGGTGTAAGTTGCGCTTAAAAGTCGGTTTCACATTAGTGGGAAGCCCGTTGCACAGGAGGGACGGTCTCTGGCACACTGTCTGTATCTCCAGCATGTTCCGTTTAAGTCGAAAACAAAATTCAAGTCTGTGAAAGTGTGTCCAGTAACAACTCGCTACGCCGGCGCTTTTCTACATTACCACTTAAAAATAACACTAAAGTACTTCACTCACTTCCCCATGCAGTCATGGGATTGAACGGACGTTAAGTCAGTAAAGTACCATATCGCCAACTCCAGGATGACTACTAGCCTCGGGTAGACACTTTCGCCCAAGCTTATAATATAATTCTGGTTACCCAGTGGGTAAACAAATAAGGGCGGAAGGGCCTGGTGGCCCAGTCAGGCAGAGTCAAAATAAAGCGCGGCGAAGAAAACTGTTAAGTCATTCTAAATTAGAAATATGTGTATATACCTATATCATTTCATATCTAAGTAAACAACAAAATAATGCTAAATATACACTACGCACATATACGCTTAATATTCTCAGCCGTATACTACTACAAATCAAACTAACTTAAACATTTCATACTATATTGCTTAAGGCTTCTCAAAAATGGAAATATCAATATTTCCCGCAAAAGTCATCATATGACAAGAAAATGTAAATTTACCATCCCGCCACGCCTTATCTTACCCCAAACATATTGACCAATGACAACTCCTAATAAGCTTCAGGAGCGGAGTTAACTTAGGCAAAGTGCAGTGCACGCTTTTTTGTTTAAACCCACTTCATGTATACGATTCGTTAAAAAAAATGAAATGTGCGTCATGATGGTACAGAGCCAATGAATGGAAACAGGACGGGCTGTAGACTTTTGCTGTGGTCTTTTTTTCTAAGTTCGCCTGTGTCCCGCGTTTTGGCGCTGCGTGAAGATGGCGGAAAATTTAAAAGGTGAGTTACGCGCAGTTGGTTAGTGAAGTGGGTTTTCAGGAAGTAGTAGTAAGGTGTTTTGTATTTCTTTTAAGATACTTGAAAGGGTATTGTGTTTATTCTGAAGTAAGTCAGAAGAATATTGTCTGTCTGTCTGAGAGATGTGGCGTGGGTTCGGCGGCCCAACGGAACCCTGCTCCCTTGCTGTGGGGCTTGTGTAGTGACCGCCACCTTATTTATTTCCCGTAGAAGTTTTGTCAACTTTTATATTAAGTGTGATTAAAAACTGCAAGTGACAGTTTTGCTTTTAAGCCCATTTTTCTGACAGATTTTATGAATCTCCTCATGAGTTGTAAACCTTTCATCTGAGAGCTTGTATATTTTTTATCCCTAGAGCGGGTGATTCTTTAGCCAGCTCTCTTACGTGGTAGTGTTATTGGATCATTTAATGAAATCATTTGTTATAAGCTGTTGACTACTGATTATTAACTGTGTTTATAAACACAGTTAATAAAGTGGCTGTAGTTTTTCTTTTAAACGTTATTTGGCCTTCTCTGACCTCGTGCTTCACTTTTTTTTATTGAGTTTCTTGGGTTTCGCTTGCTTACACTAGCATTTTTGCTAATAACGCGGTACCCTTTATTCTGTCTTTGTTTGACAGCAGTATTTTGTGCATGTCACCGAAGCTGCATGTTTGTGCTTTCTGCTGTGTTTATCCCCATTCTGATTGTGGGTGTTTTTTTCTAGCATCCATTGTGCAGAAATTATGGATAAACGTGATTTGCGATGGTACTCTTCGGTTATGGTTCTTGGGTTATCAATTATCGTATTATAGCGGTTTATTGCTAGAATTGTGTTCTAGGTTAAGGATTTTTAGCTTTGAAAGTTAGTAACGTGTTATTGTCAGGTACGTAGAAAGCTTGGAAACTATAGACTTGGGGTAAACTGTTTACTGACATTTTATTTGCACCAAAAGAAATCTCCAATTTAATCGGTAAATGCGTCTCGTAAAACTAAATCAGTCATGGCAGACTCCGTTACTGCAACTGATTTCATTTTTTGATGTCTACTCTTGTTCTTTCCCCATCCTTTTTATATGGTGTTCTTAATCTTCTTAGTATATTTGCATAATGTATTGTTTGTCTTTAAGTACTTTTGTATTTATTAATTTCTTGTATTGTTACTTGGCTATTTGCTGTGTTGGTAATTCTCTATATTGCACTGCTCGAACTTCTCTGCACAGGCCTTCTATGAAAACAGGCTTTTGTTCAGTCTACCAGGCTAATAAACGAAAATAAAGCCTGATATCTCTGTTTAAAGCAGACGTGGACACAGCCTAGCCAACATGCTAAAGGAAAAGTTAAATGTATACTACACAGTCTATTGCTGCTCCACTTGTTAGAAAACTATCCTGCAACCATAGCTTGTAATGTTTTGTGATTGTCTTAATAAATTGTTGAAACATTTGTCTGATTTATTGTTGAAACATTTGTCTGATTTTTATGCTATGAATTTACTGTATTCCAATGTGTAATAATGGTTAGAATTGCCCCAGTTAGCTCTTGTATTGCCAGTGTAAAAGGTTTCAGGAGCATACACACCACAATTTATTCACTGCCATTCAATACAAGTGTCAAGTGCTGTGTGATAATGGTTGTTATCTTGCTACTTCTCATTCTAGATGCTAGAAAGTATTTAAGGTGTTCCTTTGCATCATAATGCATTAATATGTGCTTGCACTGTATGTGTAGGCATGTACATTATATATTTTCTATGTCCTACTGCCTGTGTGGAATGTTAACCCTGTATACTGAATTTCTAGAGTATCCCAGAACTATCAATGGTTACCCCCCCCCAAGGAAAAAAAAAACTTCAGGAGTTGTAGGCAAATTACACTAATATCGATTTCAAGAAAAAGTAGGTATGTGGTTCAAATTGATATTCATATGGACTCCACCTCTTTTCATCCCACCACTTATGAAGTAGTCCCTGTTCTGACGGTTGGGAAATTACCTGACAAGTGCTCACCAACACTTTGAGTTATCCTAAGAGTTGACATATTTCTGAAATATATTTTTCAAAACCTTGACTATTCTGACAAAATGAAAGTTTTTTCATGTCTTAACTGGCATCCTGAGTGATGTGAAATGTGACCGTTGGCCAGATTAAGCAAAATAATCAATTTCATGATGTGTCTTAGTACTCAGACTTGGATTTCACAAGTAATAATGTACAATCATTAATTATATCCTTATTTCATAGGCGAGGTTTGTAGGTGCTGCCCCCTTACCTACTGTAATAGTTTCCACAAATATACCAATTGCCAAAACACATGTACACCTTTTTATGGCTTCTTCAAAACTGTTGCTGACATGATTAACTTTGATTTGCTTATCAAAATGGGTGCAGAAAAGAGTAGGGCTTGTGCCCCTTCCGAAGTGTCGACCCTACTCCCCAGCCTTTTCTAAGTTAGCAGGGACTGGTATGGATGGGCCCCCTGGGGAGGGGGTATGCATGCACCTGCTTCTGGTAAGTGGAGGTTTCTGACCAAAGTCCAATGGCTGCTCTCCTCTGTGGGTCATGCCTCTTCTCAGAATATCTTAAATGCCTTCCTACCTAGATGGCCATGCCCATCCATCCTTCCTGCTGGCATCTTAGCTTTGATTAGCGGCTCGGGTGTCTCTTGCCTTGGTCATAGTTGTGGCTTTATCTCTGTATGCCATGGCACTCGCTCTTCCTGTAAGATTACTGAGCAGTAATGGTAGCATAAATATCCAGCCATTTTCTTTGACCCAACACTTCCTAATATTTGACCTATGAACTTGAATGTGCTGCCTGTCTGGCCATTGCTTAAAAGTCCAAACATGATGCGAGCGCGCACACACACACCAGTTAAAATAGCTTGATATTTATTTGTCTTGCTTATACCTTCTGGCACCACTTCCTCTTTTTACACAACTCATTGACTTCCAATTACTGCTAAAGCTGTACTAATACTATTGAATATCATGGTTAAACCTCTGCTAGTTTATGATAACCATATACCATAAGACCAGTAACAAAGTTTAGTTTCCACTGATGACTGCTTTGTATTTTTGTTATTTGAAAAAGACTTTTAAAAATAACAGAAAGCCTTGATGCCTATAATGCGTGTTGGTTACTTGTAGTTCCCCATAAGTCTTGACTTTTTATTTAGTTCTGCAAAATGATACAGGAACTGCTGTTATAGCACTAACAGGCCTGCAGTGTTTTTCTGACACATACGGTGGGACTTGGTCAATTGAGTTTATCTGTCCTGAGTTAATTGCAGGCTGGTGTAAATGTAAGTTATGATCCCCTTGTGCATGTTTGCCTGCATTAGTGAGCAATACCATATTTTTGTAGTTAACTTCTACATGGTTGTGTTTCTGTACACCACTTATGAAAGAGTTTTAACTGTAAGTGGGATATTGGTGTGATTATTTTATTTTTTTCAACTCTGTAATTTATTGGGTTGGTGGCAATGAACTAATTTGCCCTTTTTTTTTTTTTTTTTTAGTACAATTAAAAGGATATTTGGCCAAAGCTCAAACTTGTTTTTTGCAGAAGTTGAGTTTGGTGTGACAGCTGCCTCTGGTGCAATGATTGGGAGAGAGGCTATCAGGAGAACTGTTTGTTTGTGAGGGCGAGATCAAGAAGATTAGCACCTCTGGTGTAGTATTTACAAAACCTAGGAATTTGGGGGCATGTTTGGTGGTGTATGATAGTTTTATTTGCAGTTGAAATCGCCAGTGGGAAATTTGGTCTGGGTTATTCCACATGACCTTTAACGGTCATAGATGGTGACCTTCAATTGGCTGCAGTGTGTTAATTTTGAGTGCCAACTAGAAATTCCTAGTTCAGATTTGTATTGCACAAAATCTGGTGATACTGTGTGATTACAAATATAGATATCACCCCCTTCTGGATCTGAATTCATAATGGCCATAGTACCCCCTGCATTGTACACTCACCCTAGTGAAACCAGGATTCTGTTAAGTGTCCAAATGCCAATGTCTTCGTGGTTAAGGGTGGCTTTGTGTTCAGTTGTTTAGAGTAACATTCATTAGTGCTACCTTGTTGTTATCCAGATTGGTTGCTGGGTTGGGATGTCTGTCAAATTTAGCCAGTATGGAGGGGGGGGGGGGTGAAAGATCCAGCCATCTTGCAAAGCAGGTGGATCTGTTTCAGTACAGACACAAATGCACTGCTGTTGAATGCTGGCTCATTTCTCCCACCCCCACCTTAACGTAATTTCTATAATGTTTCTTATGCTTGAAATCTTGGAACAAGAAGTAGAAATGCGGATTGCTCTTGTATTAAGCCATGTGGTTTGTGGTTTAGTTCTGAAGAAGTCTATTCAAACCGTATTTAACACTTTTCGGTTTGAAGTTCTACAGATCTTTTATATACTTGGGTTTAGTTTCTGCTAAAACTCTGCTCTTTGAGGTAATGCACTATTAAAAATAACATTTACAGTACTAACCTTGAACCGCCAAGAAAATGTGGCCTGCTCTCCTCCATAAAAAAAAGCACCGGCTGTATAATAATCTTAGTTTTTTTCTCCTTTTTCCCCCAAGTTTTTTGGGTAAAACAGAAATTACAATAGATTGCTAGTCAGATGAAAAATAAAACTCTACTGCATCTCATTAGCAGTGAAATAGCCAATCTTATTTGTTGTCATACCTAACTTACAGTGCTTAGTGTGTCTGTGGTGGTATGTGTGTGGAGGGGTTTAACTTTTTAAAAGCAGCTAAGGTTAATTAGGATTACAGAAAATGCCCAGTGGGGGTGAGGGTACATAAAGGTTGTTACTGGTAAGCTACTGCTGAAAGCTAAAGTATGGGTAGATGGTGATGGGCGGTTGAGTGGTGGTGGGTTGCTAACAAGCCAGCCAGAAATTTCTCCCAGTGATTGGAGGGTGGTATGCATAGAGGACAGAGTTGTGATTGGTGCCAGAAGATTTTCTTTTGGGAGGCTTATCTGTCTTGGTTGTATACTGATGCCAATTGTATGCGGCTTTCACACTTTGAATAATATTCTCTTGGTGAGGGTGAGATAGAAAATTTGGGTTATCGCTAGTATAAAAATACTGGTTTAGGATTTTGATGAGCTGCCAGACTTTGCTATTTGTGGTTATTGAGCCTAACCCTTTACTGCTAATGCAGGAAAAGCCAGTTTGAAGACTGGTCATCATGTGGATGCCCAGAAGGTTACTGACAGAGTTGTCCTAAATCTTATGCAGGGCTTACTTTAGGGTGTGGTTTGATACCAGGTCTCTTAGCAGGCGTGTCTGTAAGAGCCTGGTCCCTGGCCACAATTTCTATGTCCCCTATTACACATATATCCTTTCATGAATCCATATACAAGCGTGTCCCAAAGCTAAATCTGTGTTGGGTTGGAACTTCCTTTTAGTGATACTGTGAGTTTTGGAGGGTATTACTTTGGATAAGGGGTGTTACTATTACCCAGCCTACAGCTTTTACTTGGTTGAGCATGTCTTTGTGAGGCTCTAGATCATATGAGCGAATAGGAAAAACCGTGAACGCTCGCAATCTCAAAAGTACCGGACCTCGAACTTGCTATTGTGGGGGGCTGCACCCCCCCTGCTAAATATATATTCCAACCCCGAGATCGCACTACAGTGACGAAAGGGCAAATATTCCATTCTTCACTCTACCGCGATCTCAGAAAAAGCACTTTGAGGTCTGGTACTTTTGAGATGAGCATTCGTGTTTTTTCCTAATCTCTCATATGATACAGACCCTTTGTGAAATACTGTTTAGTGTTCTTACCTTTTTCCCATTCCCCAGAAATTCTTAAATATGGATGTGAAGGAGGAGGATACCTGGCATCCGCATATGTTTTTTGGTGTGTGTGTGGTGTGTCTGTGAGCGTGCATCTGGTGGGTGTTTTTTGGGGGGTGTTTAGGTTTGTTTGTGATGTGTGTGCACCACCACCCACTGTTAAGTGTAAAAGTGGAAGAACATCGCAAGTATGATAGGATCCTGTATTCTTTATTGCAGCTGGTGGTCAATTTCGGTCTTTATGATCCTTCTCTGGGATGTGAATAAGTCAGTGGAACCCTAGATATCTTTATGTTCACCACTGCAGTGTTTGTTACAAATGGGGATTTCCTGCAGTGAAAGGTCACTGTCCAATCAGTTTTCCAAAGTCTACTGTTGCTTTAAGTTATGTTGAACATCACCTACATACTCCTTGCATAGATTACTCCTGTTTGCTGAAGTCCTCTTCGGGAATAACTTCCTTGTTTCCCAGAGGTTCTTAGAGATCTCTTGTCTCGGGGTGCTATTCAAGAGGTGCTTGTGTCCCAAATGGGGAAAGAGTTTTATTCAGGAATGTTTCTAGTGCCCAGAAAAGAAGGTACTTGGAGACCTATTCTAGACCTCTCCCACATGAGCACTGTTCTGAGTGTGCCTTCCTTTTGGATGTTTACTCTTCAGTCCCTTTTTCCTGTCTTGCTTCCTAAGGCGTTTCTGGTGTCTCTGGACCTCAAGGATGCTTATCTCCATATTCTGATCCATCTCTTTTTCAGGAGATTGCTTACTGGCATTCAATTCTGTGCTTTGCCCGTTGGTCTTTCTACTGCCTCAGAGGTATTCACCAAATGCCTCATTCCTGTGATTGCCTTTTGCAGGCTTCAAGGGATCCAAATGTTTCCTTGTTTGGCCGACCTGCTGATTCAGGCATTTTTTTCCAGAGGTCCTTTTGCAAAATCTTCGTTTTTTTACCATTTCTCTTCAGAGCTTGAGGTTCGCAATAAACTTCAAAAAGTCTTCCCTGACTCTTTCTCAGGTCATAGGTTGCAAGATTCAAACGGGCCAGTGCTGGCATCCCTGCCTCCTCCAAAGGCCTTGGATTTCCTTTCTTTCAAGCTCTTCCTTCCCCTGGCCTTCATTACAGCCAGGGAGTTGCTGAGAGCTCTGGGGCTGATGGCTTCCACCATTCCGATGCTCCCTCTAGCCAACTCCACATGAGGAAGTTCCAGTGGTTTGTGAAGTCAGTGTGGCTTCAGCATGCACATCCTGTAGATTTTCCTGTTCCTCTTCTCCTGTGTCTCAAGAAAGAACTTCTTTGGTGGATTCAGCATTTGTCTGTGAATCTAGGGCTCCCTTTTCAACCTCCTCTTTCCACTCATGATCTGGTCACAGACACTTCATATGTGGGATGGGGAGCAGCGTTTGGCTCCCTGAGGGTTCAGGGACTGTGGCCGTCTCATCAGTAGGAGTACAACAATATCAAAAAGAGGGAGAGCTCTTGCTGACTCTTCAGGCCTTTCATCCTCTCTTCTTTCTGGGTCCTCTCAAGGTATTCACAGACAATACCCCACAGTCAAGTTGGTACATCAACAAATGGGGGGGGGGTGCAAGAGATCTCATCTCTGCTGGCTGGCCTGGTATAGGATCTGTCTATCCAATATTAAGTGACTCTTGAGGCAGTCTATATTCCTTCAGATCAGAATGTTGTGGCAGACAGTCTGAGCAGGTCCTTCACTCAATCTCATGAATGGATGCTTTACAGGGGTCTGCACATTTTTCACCAGTGGGGTACTCCTCGAGTAGATCTCTGCTTCCCCTCTGAACAGACAACTTCCTTTGTTTTGTTTTGTTTTGTGCCAGAGTCTCCTAGGTCCTCTAGTATGGAAGGTGGATGCCCTTTCATTTCTTGGAAGGGGATGATTCTTTATGCATTCCCTCCCCTTCCTTTCATTCAGAGAGTCTTGTTCAAACAGGATATTCCGAAAATTTTGTTGGTGACTCCCGTTTGGCCACGACAGCGCTGGTTCCCTCTACTTCTGCATCTAGCCAAGGGCATTCATCACAAGTTTACTTCCAGGGTGGATCTCCTCACACAAGACAAGGGGTCTCTCATCATCCTCATCTGTCCACGCTTCAACTGATATTGTGGGTGATAGGGTTTTGATCCCTCAGACACTTTTTTTTTTGGGGGGGGGGTGTGCTGCAGGTCCTGCAGGAGGCCAGAAAACCTACTACCAGAAAACCTACTACTAGAAAATCCTGCTTGTCTAAATGGAAGAGGTTTTCTATTTGTCTTTTCTTATGACCTGTACCCACATTCTGTGGATATTCCTTTGGTTCTCTCTTATTTGAGAGTTGCTCAGTGCTGGTTTGGCGTATTCTTCTATTAAGGCCCACTTACCAGCTCTTTCTGCATGTCTGCCTTTCTTAAAGGCGTCCTTTAATATCAGACCTCCAGGAAGCATGTTCCTCTTCCCTGGGATCTTAATTATGTTCTGGAAAAATTGACTTGGGCTCCTCCTGAGCCTGCTGTTTCAGCTTCCTTGCAGCATTGTTCTTGGAAGATAGTTCTTTTGTTGGCACTTAACTTCTGCCAGACGGGTGTCTGAGTTGCAAGCCCTTATGGATTGTCCACCTTTTTTGATATTTTATGAGAATATGATGTCCTTGGTGTACTAATCCTTTTTTCATGCCCAAGGTGGTTAATGAGTTGTTGCTTAGTCTATTAATTTGTCTACTTTTTTTTCCCTCTCCACAATCTTGAGTGTGTGCTGCATACCTTAGATGTGCATAGACACCTCATATTTTGTTTGGATAAAACTAAATATATCAGAAAATCTAACCACTTATTTGTTTCTTTTCCCAAGTCTTTTTGGTGTGGCTGTTTCCAAGCAAACTATTTCCTCTTGGATTTCAAAGGCTGTTTCCTTTTTGTTAAACTTTTCATGGCGAGAGCATTCCTTCTGTAAGGACTCCTTCTACTAGAGCTGTGGCTTCTTCTGGTGCTTTTTTCTTCAAAGGCTTGGATGCTAATTCTATTCTTGAAGCTATCATCTGGATTTCTGTGCATACCTTTACCAAACTTGAGTTTTGGCACTCTCCCATTTGTAAGGAGTACTGCAACCGAAGGATATAGAGTTGTGTAAAATCTTACCGTAACAGTAGATGTTCTTGGCTTCACCACTGCAGTATTCAGTCCGTTCCTACTGGGGCAATCAGCTCTGAGGATGGTATGCCAGAACGTCACCTTTATGCCCTACTCTACGCATGTATCCTAGGATCATTGGAGATTACTAGGCCTAATGGCTCTGGAGCCCTTACAAGCCTAGCCAAGAATTTTTACCCAGAAAGAAACCTCAATCCGCACCTGTTGCCCCTTCAATGAGGGACACAGATGGAACCCCTGGGACAAATTTCTGGTTGCCATCCACCCATCAAGGTTGCGCTTGAAGAGTGTAAGCGACGTACTTTGACGTGTATGGGGAATCTATTCCGTAGACGAGACAGCCTTTGAGATTCTCTCTCCAGCAGGTTTTGTTAATGTTACACATTGGATTTATGCCTTTTGATCAGGTACTACGCGAGGAGTTGGACTGTGAGTATGGAGCATCTCTAGTAGAACAGGGTCTGCGATTGCTTTGTAGGCGAGACCCAGATCGCTTCTGAGCAATCTGTACGATACAGAGTAGAGTAATAGTGATTTGAGCCTGTCCATGTAGGATAGGTGTTGGAGGCCATGGATTCTCTTTGTGGGGTATTTCTGTGGCCTTTCCAGTTGTTGCAGGTGTTTGGAGAGGTACATACCAAACTGGGCATTTTACTCCATTGTTGGCCTAATGAGGGAGAAGTACAGAGAGGTAATAACCTCCGTTTTTCTGGATGCAGTACCTTTACTTGTGAGACGAACCAAGTAAAAGGCTTTTCTGACTGCTGCCGCTACATGATGGTCAAATGTGAGATTGTCAACTTGTGTACCCAGGTCTCTCTCCACAGGTTGTGTGCTTAGGGGGTTGCCGCTAATGTAGAAGTGTGTAGGTGACGTTCAGCGTACCTTAAAGCAACCATAGACTTTGGTAAACAGGGCACACTTTGGGCTTCACGGCAGGGATCCCCATTTTGTAATGAATACTGCAGCAGTGAAAGCAAGGACATCTACTGTTGTGGTAAGATTTTACACAACTGTACTTTCTGACAAAACCTGTAGCCCCAGTAAAAAGAATCTCTTGGCACTCTTGTTTTCTCACCAGAGGCTGAAGTTTTTGGTGCTTTTTGGGGACCCATCAGTAGCATAAAGGCATGTGGCAATCCTGACTCCTCTTCCATCTTCTCCATATACAGTTTGTGTGTTTCTTCTCTGCATAATTCTAGTTAATTACTTGATGTATGGGTGGATAAAGGAAGTAGCAGGCAGAAGCTGTTTAATCTCTTCTTCCCAGTTGCATTCTTTAGACTGGCCAGATGTCCCCATTTCTGCAGAAAATTATTACAATGAAGGAGTTGTAAAGGCTGAAAGAGCCACAAGACCAACTGTGAAAGTCCTCCAAGATTAAGTTATTCATTTGATGATCATTGGTCTGTCCTCCCTGTACTCCCCAGGGGCGATTGGTGTGCTTTTTAGAAAAGTCTTGCCTGTGGATTTACATCATGCATTTCGAGTGGGCCTTGTTATCAAGTGAACTTGACAATTCTATATTCCGTTCTATTTTGCAAACAGCCAGCTTGACCATCATTGGAAGTGGCAGTTGTCAAGGAAAGTCTGGAGTAGTTGCTTCTGTAATCTCTCTTCATCTATGTGGTCCTCTGTCCTCGCCATTTGTTACTCAACTGCAACACCTGTCATGCTTTGTTTCAAGCACCTATGCTTGCTTGAGGAATGTGATTTCCAATTCTTTTCTTGCTGTCCTGTGGCTACTTTGATTCTGGTCAATGCCCTGCCGCACTTCAATGTTAGGGCAGCTGCCGCAACTCTGCTTGTAAATCCAGCAACTTTGTATGCTTGAAGATGATATCGTTGATGTTTTTTCCTTTTCTCCTTGATTTGCAGGAAGTATGCCCAGTGGTTGGGGTGAAGTGGCAGACTTCAGGTAGGCATGATACTTGGTTGATGAGTGACATGGCATTCACCAGAGTGGGGTATGGATATGGGGATTTTAAGAGGACCGAGAAGTGTAGTTGAGTGTGTCGCTTTAGGACCCATAAAGGGTTGTCCCTTTTGTAGATCAACTGATTGGGTAAGACAATGTTTTTCCTTTTGCCACCATTCCTTTGGCAGACATTTAATGTTTTGAGTAGTTCTGCTTAGACACAAGGCTTGGAATACTCTACTCTTACAGCACAAGTTGAGTTGAAGCCAAGTTGTGTTTTTCCTAGCTCACTTTCTGTGTCTGCAGAGTATGTAGAGATTTACTTTGTGTACCACATTACACTTTCAAGGTTTGGCTTATTATTGAGAGTAGAATGTGCAGAGTCTCTGTTTAAACTGTATTTCCCCCCACAGGTCTTGAGGTCAAGTGTTTGTCCCCCAGAAGCCATCTGCAGGACCTTTGCCGGCTCGCACGTCTTTCTTGTGCCCGTTTGGAGATAAACAAGAAAAACTTAAATGATTTTGAAGTTGAGTATCTCTGTGATTATAAAAAAGTCCAGGTATGTTTTCATGACTTTTGTCAACTTTTCTGTCTTAAAGTTAATGTGGAGGTGGGGGTAATGGAATAATTGTAAGTTTGGTTGATGGGTATAAAGAGGGAGACAATTTTACATAGAAATATATTTATTTTTATTGCTTTCTGTGTTTTCTTGATTCAGTAATTAAACTGTTTTTAAAGTAGGGAAGTACTGCGTTATGTTTTTTTTTTTTTTTCCCAGACTTGTATGTATATGTTTTCTTGACCAGTATGCAGACCTGTGCCCATTTGTTTTTCTCCAATTTGAGTTTATTTTCAGAGGAGGTAGGCTGGATTATGTAACAAGAAGTATATTTGGGTGGCCACGGTGGTGCAGTGGTTAGCGTTGCCACCTCACAGCAAGAGGTTCTCCAGTTCGATCCTCGGTTGGGGTGCCTTCTGTGTGGAGTCTGCATGTCCTCCCTGTGGTCGCGTGGGTTTCCTCCGGGTGCTCTGGTTTCCTCCCACATCCCAAAGACATGCTGTCGGTGGATTGGACACACTAAATTGGCCACAGGCATGAGTGCGTGTGTGTGCCTTCTGTGGAAGGTTGGGCGCCGGGCTGGCAACTTGACAAAACTCCACTGCAATCGTGAGTGGACAGTGATCCGCTGTGGTGACCCCTAACTGGGAAAAGCCGAAAGAAGAAGATCTAACAAGAAGTTTATTTAATTGTGAAAATAGTTTCGCATTGGCAACATGAGACAAACGGGCATCTCTGGAATTTGTTTTCCATCACAGTGGCTTTTAAAGGTGACCGTTTCAGCAGTTTAGTATGTATATACCAGTGGCGTACCTCCAAGGCTATGTGCTGGGACCACTCCTATCTGGTATTTACTTCTGAGGTAAAGGTTGATGTTAAGGGTGTTTGGTTGACTGCAAATTGGAAACAATCAGACCCCCCCCGGCACAAAAATCTTACAAGAGGGTCTAACACAGACTAATGACTTGATGCATTTCTTGACATTGATGTTTGGCATTATAGTGCCTTTTGGGCGGGGGGGGGGCAACCACCCAGGCTAATTACTCCATTGATAAAACGCCATTAAGTGTAACCCAGTAGTCTGAGATCTGGGAACATGCGTACACAGTAATCTGGCCCTTTGACCAGTATGTGGCCAAGATGGCAAGAAAATATGTTGTCCAATTTATAAGTAACTGCATGGCATCCAGGTCCAAGGAAGTCCTTGCGCTACTTGGGTCTGATCATTAAGTATAATGCCCCCTTTGGCATGTACCTGGCCAGGCACATGTAACTGTTGGAACTCCTACAGAAGTTCCTTAACAGGAGAATCCATGACATACACATCCTCCTGTAAGGATGACCTTCAAGTCCCATCTCTATACTCTTTCTCCTACAGGTTTGCTTGCTGAGAGGCAGTCTGTACTTGGCATAGAAAGCATCCACAGATCCAGCTTTGATGGACCTCTTTCACATCCACAAAATGAACAGCATCAGAAATGCTAGGTCCAAGAATTTCAATTTTGCTTGTGACATAAATAAGCATGTTGGCGAGACAGATGTCCGAGGATCCCCATGATTTGCAACAGGCTCCCCATCCATGTGAAGCAGAGTCCTTCCCTAACCCTGTTTAAGTGTAACCTTGACCAATGGCTGGGAAATTGGAAATTCATCCTGTGTCTGGCCCCCATGTCTCTGGAGGCAGAGTAATGTCCAAGTTATCTAACATACCTGTGCCCCCCCCCCCCCCTGTAAATGCCCATGATACTTGAGACACAGATTAGTTGGATTGTGTGGCTAGGTTTCTGAAGTCCCTAGTGGTCTTTAGCCTATTGTATACCTATGGGCTAATAAGAACAGCAAAGGCATGTGCCTAGAGATATCTGCAGATTAGCAGGGCTGAATACATTGACACGCTTCGGAAAGTTTTAATAACTTTCATATCAGTCCATTGATTGCTGTATCTTGCATACCTTTCTGTATCCATTGTGCTGTGAGCCTAGTTGTTTGGTGCTGGCCGTTTTGTTTTCTTTATTCATTATATTTTGTTTATTATTTTATCCAGTGTAACCTGCACATTATCTGTTTCAATAAATATGACTTTATTGTCATGGTCTGGTTAGCAATGGCATGTTACATCATTGCTATATTTATGCTGGTAGTATAACCCTGATGATGATGTCTGGTATTTGTTTTTGTTATGCTTGCGTGCCATGCGTGCCAGATAACTAATTATTTTTTGTTAGCTGTTATATTTCTAGACCTTTATAAATAACCTTTTTAAATGCTTTGTTGTATAAATTCAGTATAAATGCACTTTGTCATTTTTTGTTTTTGTTATATTTGTTTTTTTTTATTTTATTTTTTTTTTTTTTTTTTTTTTTTGTGTTCTTTTTTTTTTTATCATAATGTTTAATATCACACCTAATACCTTTGCCTTATGCCTTACCCTAAAATCCAAAACACAAAATTAATAATTAGGTAACAACTGAATTTGATGATAACATGATTTATGAGTATGTCATACCCTAAGCAAGCTCAAGCCAGCTTCCAAATAAATATAATCATGAGATATAATACTATCAGATATGATACTATATACTATTTATTGATACTTTATGTTAGCTTTGATGTTAATTTGCTGATGAAATTTTTAATGAGTGGAATTTACTGAGTATATAAATATTATATTTTATTTTAGTTTTTTTTTTTTTAAAATGGTTGATAATGTTAATAATAATTAATGATTTTTTTTTATGCTAATAATGTGATTTTGAATTGATTGATTGATTTTGATGATATTGATATAAAAGACAAAATTTCAGTGAGTGAGATTGTAACCTGTTGGCGTTTTTTTTTTTTTTGTTTTTTTTTTTTTTTTTTTTTGTTTTTTTTTTTTTTGTTTTGGGGTTTTTTTTGGTGGTTTTTTTTCTGTATCCCCATCCACACAGGAGTGGGGGGGGGGGTCACCCTTGTACGATTGGAGTGGTGTTTAGTAAAAAGTCAAATCTAAGAAATGTAAATATTTTGGTATATTTGATATGGCAATTCCATGAATGGACACTTTCTGTTGCAGAGTCATAATTCTATGTGGAGAGTCCATCAGAATTTCTGAGCAGGATAAATGGGGAGTGAGTCTGTTTATGTGCATACATGCTTATGCAGAATTTTTTTGTTCACAGAAGCCATGCACTTATTGATATGACTGCAAAGGCAGTTAGTGTATGACTGCAAAGGCAGTTAGTGTATCTACCAGAAATAACGCGCACACAAAAAAACACCCTATGACTTTTTATTGTACAACAAAAGAAAGTCATAGCAAACATTAAGAAGTGCTACGCCCAGCATTATAAAAACATACTTGTCAGTCTAAAGAAATGACTAACCGAGCAAATAAGTCTACTCTACACAAATTTGAGGTAGAAATTGTCCTGGGCAAAGGACAACCACAAGACTTTCTTCAGCTATGTCTGAAACCTTAAAGGCCACATACAGCAGTATACAAAACTTGATTGTAAATGGAGCCACCTACATAGAGCTGAAAGATGCAGCAAATCTGCTGACTGAAATTTTGGCTCTAATTGTAACCATAGCCTCCAGACTCGCTTTATGTAATGTGAATGGAGAACTGCAATGGACAACCCTCTGCACAAGGGTGGGCCATCAACAGATTCCAGAAACTACGGACCTGTAAGCTTGACTGACTGTTGTCTTATGCATAGCTGTGGATAGAATTTAAATCAGTTTGGTGTCGTCGAGCAGATTGTGCCTAGTCAGAGCTGGTGGATGTCTGGTAGGGTCACAAAGGAGGTGGATGAGGGCAAAAGTGTGCCTACTGCCTACCATGACCTGGTTGTGGCATTTTATTAAAATACTGCACTTAGGAGTTGTGGATATGGACATAAACCCCTTTGCTACACACACTGGATAGAAGTTGGAGAAGGGGAGACTACCTCTACAAAGACGCGGAACTCTGTTTGCTCAGTCCACTCCTTTTTTTGGCACTTACTTCCTCCCGTGGTGGTGGTGCTGCGGTAGCTTTGTCGACTCACAGTAAGATGCTGTCCGGTTCGATTCTCAGCTAGAGCGTCTTCTGCGTGGAAACATGCATGAATGGGCGTACTTTCGTTGAAGGTTGTGCGTCAGGGCTGGTAACTTGGCACATAAAAATCAACTACCAATCATTAGCGGACCGGAGTTCCGCTGTGGCGACCCTAACCGGGAAAAGCCGAAAGACGCAACAACAACTTCTGGAAGTTAAGGCCAAAGTTAGGGGACTCTGGCTGACCAAGTTTGCAGACTATTACAAAACTAAGAGCAGTCCGCAGTCGTAGAATAAATAGAGAGAGGTTTGGGTGCTAAGGCCTTAAGGACTTTCCTGCCTGCAAATAGAGTGCTTCTTTTAGCTTGTACTGTTCTGTTGCTGGGTAGAAGTTCCTGGGGGGTGGATGCTTGCACACATTTTTCATGTTGCAATTTACCTTTCCTGTTAAAGAAAGGACTCTGACTGTCACATGAGTTTGCTGCACTTTTAAATGGGAGCGAAGTTTTGTGTTTGACAGGCTAAAAGTTGATTTAAATGTTCTAAAACTTTTTTTCGCTGTGGAGAAACTGTTTAAATTACTTCTTGGATCTGGTGAAGTGCATTAGACTGTATTTTATTGTGGTTTTGTCTAGAAAAATAAATTTGTATTGCTTCCTGTCAGGAAGGCACCATTTTCAGCTAGATGCAGTTGGAAGAGAAGATTAAAGCTGTGAGCTGTAGTTCTGTGGTACAGGGTTTGATTAGTTCACCTCTCCATTATCTACTTTGTGACCTTGAGCAAGTCACTTAACTAGACACTGCTCTTAGGTTGCCCCTGAAAAGGGACCATGTTCAGTCAGCCTACCTGATTAACTGATTACTGACCATGGGACAAACTGCCTGTCCTTCAAGCCACATAAAGGTTATCTAAACAGCCTTTGCCACCACAACAGTTTGCCTTTACCACAAGCAGGTGACTCTCCTGTGGCCAGTGGCTTCATCAGACCACTCCTCTTTTTTTCCCTGGTGTTGCCACTATGGACCAGGGGTTAACCAAATCCCCTGTAGCTGTTGTAATCCCTGAGTGGGTGAGGGAGAGCCCCTTTTGTTAGTATTAGGAGAAGGGGAAGACTGGATCTAATTGCATAAGTAAAGGGGCGTTTGATGCATCCTGACCCCAAACCTGGATGATAGGTTCTTGGTAAACAGGTGCCTGAAGGTATGATGTGCAGCAGGTACTAATGGAGACAAAGCCTGTTACTAGAAAAAAATTATATTAGGAAATGGAGAAATTAAGTTTTATCACCAACTAAAAAACATCACCCATTCAGGGCTTGTTTCTCTTGTCTTACAACATTTGAGTTATTTTCCTGTGGCCTGTCTTGCTAGTCTATCAATGCATTCCCATATCAAAATTGGCATTCCCGTGTCAAAATGTTTTTAAAGGGGATATTGCATAAGAGCGCTCCAAGAAAAACTGTGGCTTCTCCTTGATCTTAATTTTATGTTCGAGAAGCTGGCATTTGGTTCAGGTGGAACAACTCCTCTGGCTGACTTGAGGTCAGAGCAAGATCTGTCTCATAAGCTATTATGTGTCGGTCTTATTTAGCTTTCCACTGAGACGGGAGTCCTTTTTAAGGAATAAAACTACTTTGCCACTAAAATGGTATCAGCCAAACTATCAATCTCCCCATGGTCTTTCCTGAACATGAAAATGAGTTAGAGGAGATACTTCATATCTTGGATGTCCATAGACAACTCTGGTATGATCTTGATGGAAAGTCATTTTAGAACTTTGATCATTTATTCACTTTTTGTGCAGGTAAAGAGAGACCAGCTGTGTCAGAGCAGATAATTTCCAAGCTTTTTGGAAACTGTTGTGCTTGTAGTGAGGACCAGATGGCATAGTGGTTAAGGTCTTCCATGGACAAGGTTTGATTCTGACCTCTGGATAATGTCTCTTTTGGAGTTTGTATGTTCTCCCTTTGTCTCTGTGGGGTTCCTCCAACCTTTGAAAAACCAAGCCGAATGTTTCCATCTCAAACTCTGCAAAGAATGGAGCTGTGGGTAGCAGCAAAGATTCTACATGGTGCTGTGTAGGGGGAAAACTTGTATAGACCAACTGCTTTGGGCATTTACTGTGGTGGACAGTATCCTCAAGATAGAACATAGATCACAGACTGCGTGCCATGGCAGGGCTAGCCATTCAACAGTGTAATATATGGTTGTGGGTGATTCGGTCGTATTGCTATTCTTGCCAAATGGGCATGGCTATTTGCTGGTGATAAGGGGGTTAAGGACCCTGCCTATTCGGATTTTTTAATCCCAAGGGACCTATGCTAACAGTGTGAGGGGTATATGTGCCCCTTTTGGCCAGTGTCTGCCCACCATAAAGCCCAGCAACCCTGGGTCGATATGCTTCTGGCCAACTGGTGTCCAATTGCCCAGCTTGGGTTACCTAGGTTGGCTCCAAATGAAAGCTGGACATAAAAACTAATCAACCTATCAAACATGAACTAAAAATTGCTACCCTCTATGTAGGCTCACTGATGGAAAAGAGCTTGAAAGTAGATGACCTGATAGAAAGGTGGCTGGACATCGTATCCAGGATCGAAGATGGAAGGACAGTGCAACAAAGCCCCTTGAGGTGACCCCAAGCCAAGAGGAGGACAGGCTAGATGTGGGATGCTGGTGTGGGAATTGTGCTGAGGGAGAGTCTTTAGAAGACAGGGATGTCATCATAATTCAAGAAGGCCTTGTGGTAATTGGACTCCAGCCTAATAGTAGATTATGAATACTGCCCTATGCCCACAGCAGGGCTGTGATAGTGACGAGTGTATTCAAACAGCAATTTCAGGACCTATTAAGATAAAGCAGGACAAAACGAATTGGTGTTGACTAATAGGTGACTCGAATGCACATATCAGGACAGACAGATCACGATATGAAGACTGCCTTGGTCCACATGAGTGGGGCAGCAGGAATAAAGGAGAGGCTATTCTAGACTTCTGTCTGACAAATGACTTGATTCAACGCATGATTCAGAAAGAGGTAAAAGATCACATACAACAGCCTACATGCAATTGTAGTAGACTTCCTCTTAGTAAGGAAAGGGCACTGGGGTTGAATCGGCAATTGCAAAGTCCTCCCCAGTGACACTTGACCCACAGCATAAACCACTGGTTGCTACATTCAGCCGCAGGCAGTTGTCTGAGAGGGCTGTAAGGTCAACAGAGACCAGGTTGATGACCTGGAAATTGACTGAAGTGCAGGCACAACAGTTCAAGGAATCACTTGGGGCTCTAGCACCCTCAAGAAGGGGAAATAATTAGAGTTGAAGAATGGCAGTGCCTCAAAGCGGCATGTGAGAGGACAACAGAACATATGTGGTAGAGCTAATTTTAGAAATGAGGTACGTAAGGGAAGCTGGTGGTGGAATGCATAAGTCCAGGAAGTCGTCAAAAGAAAGGAAGCGTGCTGGAAAGTGAGAGATAGAAAAGACAGAACAAGCAAGGAAGGAATACCGGTTGTCTCAAAATAGGCTAAGAAAGGCGTTGCAATAGCAAAGAACAAGGCATTGGAGGCATTCTACCAGCTTCTGGAAAGGGGGTCAATAGATCAGGTTGCAAGGCAAACACCCTTCATAAGGGATGCCAGCAACAACCTGCTCACCAATCCACATGACATCAGAGGCAGATGGAAGGTAATATTCCAGCAACGTCTAAATGGAAAAAAAAAACACAGCTGTACTGCCCCAAACATAGCCTATGGTGGAGGAGGAGCCCATTGTCTAAAACTATGACTAAGGAAAGTCCAGGAAAGCAGCCGGCTCATATGAGGTCATAGCAGCTGTGATAAAGATGCTGGGTAAGATGGGGGGGGAGAGGTGTATCCCAGATGACTGGAGACTAAGCATATTAGTGCCAGTGTTAGAGAACAAAGGGGGTGTTCTCAACCATGGGCAATATGGGGGTAGTGAACTCTAGTCTCCTTGGATGAAGTTCCGGAGAGAGTGAGGTGATTTTAGATTAATACACAGAGTAGTAGAAAGTAAGATGGAAGATGAGCAGATCAAGATTCAGCACAACTAGCCTGATGCTTGCAGTAAGACAGTTGAGAAGAAACTAAACATGAGGAAAGAGTCAAACTGAGTATTCATATGCTTCCTCCAAGTCTGGGACAAGATCTCAAGAAAGCTGATTTGGGCAGTCCTGCAGTTGTTCAGTCCCAAAAACATTGTTAAAATTGGTGCAAGCTATGTACATTTGTGAGCCCACTGCTGTATATTCTGGTGATTTGGACTGCATTAAGTATGAGTGTCAAAGAAGGCAGAAGAATGGCAGTGACTAATCTAGATTTTCTCTAGGTTCTAGTTTGTCGTTTTTGGTGTTCTCTACATCTGTGCTTCTATTTGTGTCTTTATGGTAATGAAATTCAGATTAACTTGTGTTCCTTAATGTCTGTTAACGTCTGCATGCCTAATATCCTAAGTTCATGGGCAAGTACTAAGCTAGCTGCCCTTGTTGGCCATTTTAAGCCTGACCAACTTCCCTTGGTGAAGATCAAGCCTAGTGTCTGTGAGGTAAAGGTTATTCAGAGAAGCTCCATCCTTCGGAGAGGTGGATCCTGGTCAGTTGTGAAGCAGTGGATTTCTTTACAGTTTCTAACAAGTTTTCATAATGCTTCTGACGATGGAACATTGTATAAATTGATCAATGAAAGTAAAGTGCAGATTGCCAGTCTCTAGTTTATACAAGTCTATCACATCTGTTTCATTGTACACTGAAGCCAGAAGCATGCCAATAATTGGCCTAGGTTTAGATGTGCTATACTTCAATCAACTGTCAACAGCTTGGGAGTCTTCATCTTTTGTGTATGCATATCTAAAAATATGCATAGATGTACAGCAGAGAAAATAAATATGGATGTTTTTTTCCTGTGAAATATGGGGCATCTGAGGTCCATACAGACCAGACTAGATGTCGGAGTTGAGGATTCCCTGGAAGCATAGGCAAAACGGGAGAAATTGGAAGATCTGCATGAGAGAGCTCCTTATGGAGTGCTTCTAAGGTGACCTTTCATGTGGCCCTCTATGGTTTTTAACCATGCTTGTGCTGTGGCTAAGGTTACAAGCTTAACTACATGCTTCTACAGTCTGGCGTAGCTAATTCCCTCCCACAGTAAGGAACAACTCTGAAGAGTAACTCATTTCAGATGCCTGGTTCAGGGAAATGCTTTTCATCAGATTTCCCAGTACCTGGAAATTGGTGTTGGAGACCAAAAAAATCAAGACCTTGCCACTGCACAGAGCTATTTGTGGTACCTTTGGGCTTGTGTCCTGTGTGGAAGCCATACTAGTCCCTATAGAGAGAAGCTTCCTTGCAGCAAGAGGAAGAGTCATTGTTTAGACACTCTCTGCTGTTGGCTAATCCGAGACACATTTGCCTGTCATGCTTGAAAAGTCCTGATTTTAGGCTGGGACTACCTATGACAGGAGACTGATCTCTAAAACTGGAGCAAATTGAAAACCACCAGTTTTGTGGCTCTGTGGTTAATGTTGTCGCCTCACAGCAAGAGCTTCTCCAGTTAGATTCTCAGCTAGGGTGCCTTCTGTGCAGAGTCTGCATGTCCTCCCTGCGTTCTCGTGGTTTTCCTCCCACATTCCAAAAGACCTACGTCTGGTAGAGGTTTTCTCCCTGGGCCTCCGCTGAAACTAGGTTCTGTCCAAGTCGGGACTTTCCCAGTCAATAAATGTTAAATTAATTGGTTCTGGATTTGGTAACTCATGGACATGTCCTAGAGCGTACACATTGTCATCTTATGTCCCTTAGCCCCTTGGATAGCTTTGGGCATGATTTCCACCCCCAAAATTAAATTTAAATGTATTGTATTGTTGAACGCTAGATACTTTTAATCACTTTTTTTCTTTTAATTTATAGACACCTGAATTTAAATATTGAAGGAGTCTATCCATTTATATTGTTTCTAAAATGGAATGCTTCTGATTTAACATCCTTAATATGATTAAATTCCATGACTTGGATTTTTCAGTACTCGGGCATTCCTTCATCTTGCTGTCTGACAAGATTAAATGTTCTCCGTATTTGTCAAATAACTTTTATTTTGTATACAACCCATTTCTAATAATATGAAATATCCCCTTTCTGATGGGCTTCTCTAAATTATAATTTTGCCTCTTCTGTCAGTTTAACTTTTTATCCATTTTATCAAGTCTTCTGTATTTCAAGGCTGTTTTTTTTTTGTAAGCATGCTAAGTTGAGTTCATTCTGCTGTACCAATTCAATACCTTCAGGAAATGAATCACTTCATTGCTGTCACATTGTAAGTTGCATTGTGATCTAGTTTTGTAAAACAGCTGCTATACTAATTTACTAGAGGCCAGTAGGGGCAGTGTAAATTTCACATAAACAAGAATTCTGTGGTGAGCCTTGTGGATTTACTCACTTAATTTGCGTACTAAAGCCTCAAAAACTTAATGTCTGAGTACAATAAGGACCAAGAGAAGGCTACTAGTAAGCGCACCACTTAACAGTAGTGTAATCCATGTTTGTCAGCCTGGGTTTTGCTTTTTTTTTTTTTTTTTTATACCACTTTCGCTAATGAAAATGCAATGCAGTTTTACAGCACATCAAAAGTAAAGGTGCTGCCTGAGGTTCCTAATTAAATATCTCTGTACAAGAAGTTGCAATCACCTTGCAAGCTTAAACAGTTAAATGAGTCCTATTTATTTACTAGTTTACTAGTTCCACCACTTAAATTATTTGTTAATTGCATATTGGTAGCATGCCTTAATAGTTGATGATCTTGCCCCATCTAATCTTAATGATGTATTAATGTTAAGGTAATTACAATTGCTGCAAATATATAAACTTTTTCATATAATTATCTTAACTTACTGCTAAAACTGGTGTTTGTTGTTTCACTTTTACCTGAATATATTGCAAATTCTTTAAATAAAATTTCTTAAAAAGGTCTTAAATGCTCCTTCAGTTGCTGTAGCACAAAAATGTTATACACTTCACTTGGTGTGCAAATGTAATGTTGCAGTCTAAAACAATGTGAAAGCATTGGTATCCAGTATCATGCACCCAATATGCTTGAAGCTTGATCTGCTTAAATTTCCTTTAATGGCGTCTATTTATGTATTTTGTTCAGCTGGAGTTAACGCAAACCTATTTACCATTAAAAGTATTTCACTAAGCTTTATCTTGACTAGTTAATCGGGTATACTGGTGTATATGGGATAATGAAAATCATTATTGTCAAAATTGTTTTTGGAGCAAGACGCTTCTTAAAATACCACAGACTTTCTACTTAAGAAAAAAAGAAAATGTCAGTGTACCTTTTTAGATGTCTTAAGTCTTTCTTGGCTTCCATGAGAAATACTGTGAACTGTAAATATAAGAATTTGGCGATGCAAGCATTTTTTTGGTAACCAGGCTTTCCAATCTGTTAGTCTGAAAGACCACAAGAACAGGTTGAGAGCTCATTGCAGGAAAACAAGGACCGAAATGTGAAGGAGTCCAAAATAGTGTAAAAGATCTGCTTGCCGCAAAGGAATAGGAAACTCTGTTAAAGCAAGCAAGCACTCCCTTCAGTTGTGCTAGTCCTTTCAGGCACTTGTTGCTGTTTTGTTTTTTGGTTAAGTGCACTCTCTACGGTCTGTACTCTACTTGGCATTCTCTCTTCTCTTCAGAGTGCCCTTTGTCACCCTTGGACTCTCATGGACTTCAGTCACAAAATCGCCACAATCCACAAAACACAACACAGCTGAGCACTCCTGTCAAACTTTGACTTTTCACTGCTTCCCTTGTCTTCCCAAACGTCTGCTCCCTTCATCAGCCTTTCCTACTTGATGTTCCCTGTTATAATCGTTGTACTCTGAAGAGTGGGCCCAGAATTTTTCCTGAGCCAAATGTCCTTGCTTTAGGGGTAAATAAAGTTGAGCTATAAAGTGTACAACATGTTGATGTGGCAGGCAAGCTGGTAACATACACTAACACATTTTAAGTTATTTTAAATGCATTGTAGCTGTGAAACGAGTGAGTTTTTACCATAGCTGGACATGTTGCTATAGTCTGACCACTTGGTGACACAGTTTGGTTTCCATGTTTGAGTTCCTAGGCCTTTCCTAAAAAGTTTCAAGGAGTAGCTAGCTGGGATTTATCTGGACAGGCTCTGACTTCTCAAAGGGACTTTTAAGGCTGTTCCTCTTTGGTAAAAATGGTTAGTGGTTTATCTGCCACATCCTTGTTGAAGGAGATAGGCAACTTTGTTTTCATCTTGGACCTTTCTGTGTGCCAGAACAGATGTATCAAATTCGTATAACTTCAGGAGTCTTGTCTGCTGTCACGGGGCACTTGTATGACCTTGATAGGATGGGTGGCTCTTTGGCATAGTGGGATCCTCACAAGAGTATTAGGTTATGCTGAGTGGGTGCAACTTGCAGTGCATAATGCTGCTCTTTGGGCTGTATCTACACCTGGGTTATTTAGTGGTCTTTGGTGTTCAAAGTCTTCCAGAAAAAAGAGCTTCTGTTCTTCCACCTTGGTGTCTTTTTTTTTTTTCCTTTTTTTTTTTTTTCCCTGTGGGCCTTGTGAAGGGATTTCATGGTAGTTTCCATTCAGTTGGCACTCTTGCTTTCAGTCCCTAGAGCATTATTTTAAACGAAGGCATTTTCTCTGATCCAATTTTGGAGGTTTGTCTTCGCTAATGCAGAGTTGAACGCACTCCAGTGCCTCCCCACCGTAAGGAGAAATCTACAAGGTTTTGAGCCATATATTTTCACTTCAACCTTCATATTTCCCATTGCATTCTTAGGGGTGCAATCTTTGGTTGCAGAGTCGGCATGTCCGGTCCCAATAACTAGATCCTGGACTGGTGGATGGTCCTGACTAATCACTAGTGGGCCTTCCAGTGCTTGCAACTGAACATGTTGTGTAGGGTTTAAAAGATGATACACCTGACCGTGTCACAGGCTTACTTCTGCTCTTCCACTTTCAAAATGGCCCCGTTTTCATAGTGGGCTCCCCAACAACTAGTTTTTGGAAAGATAATCCAACTAGCTGTATGGGCTCCATGCAAAGGCTTTTACACTCAATTCACATACCAAGTGAAGTGAATTTGCTGACAAATGGAGCTTGCCGATTTTTTGCTTTCCTGCAGTTGTGATTTTTAGAAGCAGTGCTTGATTCTGCTTCTCCAGAAATGGGGGAGACTGGAAGTTGAATCAAGTTCTCCACCTCTTCTGCATGAGGTAGATAAAGGGGGGAGCTTATGATTTAAGTAGTTTCCATCCTTTTGCGTGGTTGTATGTGTGCTTGCCTTTTTTCTGCCCATTGGGTTTTGGAATATCAGACCTCGAATTTTGCCTGAGAGGGGCACAATTTCATGCTGTCAGATGCCTGGTCACATGGTAAAGTTAAGGTTTTGGGCAAGAATATTCCCTTGGTTTGGGGAGGGGGGATAGCCAGCTGCTTCTCTGATAATGACTTCAGACATAGATGCTCTTGTTTCTAATGGAATTAAGAAGGGTTGCATTTGCCAAACGTATGCGGAGTTATTTGGTTAGAGTACCCAGTGCTGCTTCAAGTAGGTGTTGTGTGTCATCTTAACCTACCTGTGATGGCTATTACTTGTTACATACTGAAGATGCTTGTGTTATTTTTGCATGTCATGATTTTGAGAAAGGGCTGAACTGTGACGTTGCATTAGTGGGTCAAGCTGTACTACACCACTATCCATTTTTGAACCCCTTCTTTCCTTGGCATCTGAGCTTCCATAGTTAGTCTTGCCTGTTCCCCATTTAGATCTGGCTAGTTCAGAGGAGTTGAAGTCTTTCATTTAAAGAAGAAGAAAAAAAAATTAAAACTTCGGTTACCTCAGATTACGTGATCTCCAGAGCTGGTGGTTTTTGTGTTGAAAGTAGTAATGTGCCTTTTATAGCATGTGTGAACTTCATGACTAACCCAGAAATTGTGTTCTTAGTATCGCTGTTGCAGTAATTCTGTGCTCTTCTGGTGCAGATGACTGGCCAGTCTGATTTTTGGGTCTGTAGTACCACATCGAAAAAGTCGTTAATCGAATGGCTTTATAACCAAAAATGCAGTTAATAGAACTCTCTTTTGGTGGGGGCTGCACCCCCACACCTCCCACTAATTATATAAACCATCTCTTTGAGATCGCACTACAGTGAGGAAAGGGCAAATTTTCCGATCTTCACTGTACCGTGATCTTACAATACATAGTTCTTTTATCTGCATTTTTGGTTATAAAGCCATTTGATTAACTGCTTTTTCGATGTGTTAATATAGACCCCTGATCCTTTTCTCTAGGGTCACACCTTTCCCAGTCTTATTAGAGGTAAGAACATGGTGGCTGGCTCCACCTTATTTTTTTACATTTGTTTACTGGGAAAGACTGACTGTGCAAGAAGCCATAAAAAATAAAATGCATGTGATGGCAATGGCAGAAAAAATATCTACATGAGAAATGTAGAAAAAAATGGTGGTAGTATTGGTGGCAGAAGGTGAAAATTTCCCTCTGCAAAGTCTCTCAATAGGAAATCTTGAACTGGAATGTTAAATAGTAGTATGATGAAGCAGCAGGCAGTTGTAAGCCAATGGGAGAATCAAAAATATAGGTTTGAAACTGATTTTTAAGGGGGTTGGCATAAAGAAT
Organism: Protopterus annectens; assembly: GCF_019279795.1. Taxonomy (NCBI): domain Eukaryota; kingdom Metazoa; phylum Chordata; order Ceratodontiformes; family Protopteridae; genus Protopterus; species Protopterus annectens. The sequence continues at coordinate 817,925,449 of NC_056741.1, read as the reverse complement.
ATGAGAACGTGAGGGGGTCCTGGCATTAGCCTGGTATGGTACAGGAACAGAGCTAAGCGTTGGAAAGGAATCCTTTTAGTAAAGGCTTTAATGAATGACTTAATAGGGATCGGGAGATTTGACCATGCCACGGTCGTCCTATAGATTTCTTTGGTTTATAAATTTCAAGTAGTTATCAGTTGAGCAAAGTAGTCTATTTGAAAGATGGTGGTGGAGGATGTTGCTGATTGCTAGCAGGAAGAAGTATTGTGTATAATTTTGTATGCCCGGTGATGAGGTAATTCAAGCCAGTTTAGCAATTTTTAAATACAAAGTTATGGCTGGAATATTGGGGTGAATTGCTTCAAATATTTCAACTTTTTACATCATTGTTCTAATTTTGGTCTTAAAGGAGAGTATAGATGGGTCAAGTGGAGGAATCCTCCGTCCTGAATCTTCAGGCATGCTGTGTGTTGGTTTTTCCTGCATGCTTAAGTGACTGCCTAGTTAAAAAAAAAATTCTGTCAGGGTTGGGAGATCACTGCTGGGATTCATTTGGTAGTTTCTGGTACTTATAACATGAATAATTTCATTTTTGTGTAGAACGTAGATCACCTTCCATGGCTGGTGTCACTCTTGTCTGGGTCCTGGGCAGCAACTGGAAAAATGTCCACACTGTACAAGGCTTCTGCAGAAGCTCAAAGCAGAGAATTAAAACTTCTCTGACTATCTGGGACTACCTTTAATAGGCCTTGCCCCAGTCCCAGTGACACTGGATAAAATCCATTGCTGTTAACCCTCCCCAGAAAAATACTTGGGAGAAGTGCTGTAATGACAAGTACCCTGGAGGCTGACTTTCCTGAGAGTACAAAGGGCTCCCTAGGCTTGACTGTGTCTTGCCTCGTGATGCACACTTTTTCGCAGCGCTTGACCCTAACGTACGTTTTTGCTCTGGCGTCTGGTGTTCTGTCTAGAGGTCACTGTATAATTTGGTAGTCTGGCAACTCGAGCCAAATATCTCCATCAGTCAGTCTGAAGGCCTCAGGTTCTGACTTCCCTATTCTATTGCAGGTGGTAGTCTTTCATCTTTGTATGTAAGGCTGGCATAATTATTGTATGCAAGCCCTCAATCACCAGCTTGTAAGATTGTCTCTCACCCCAAGGCCAGGGCCAAGTAATAGAGAGAAAAATGGTCACAGCATAAGCTGGGTGGATCATATCCCATCTCCCATCCCCAAGCCCCTCTACATGTATCCTATTGGTTTCCTGAAAACCCTGCAGGCTTTTCTAAGCAACCATCTTGAGTTAGAGGCCGTCATCAAAAGATGACGGGGTCTTCTCCTCCGATTCCAAGAAGCTGGTTTGTGTTGACTAAATGTCCTCCCCTTAAAAGTCTTGTAGTGAGGACATCCTAATCCCTGCTTCACCACCAGATGATCTCAAGGGAATACTTTATAGAATGGGGGATTACTTCAAATGTGAGGGTAAAGAATTCTCTCTAGCCCAGATCGGACATGAGAGCTGAAACCAAGAGAAATCTAAGCCCTGTTTCTAGGGACATAGAACAACCACTCCTTCAGACAGTAGATATTTCTATCAAACTTGTCAGTAATGCAGCAGAAAATTATAAGGGAATTCCTGAGTGCTTTTACATGGCCTTTTACATTCTAAAGCTGCCCATGAGGAAGCCACAGTGGTACCGACAGTACAGATGGTCTAGGACGCACAGTTCCATTAGTGCTCCATATTGCTGTTGCTTGACATCAGGAAAGAACCTATAGGTGCCTCTCTTATAATAATGTCTTTCAGACCAGGCAGGCTTGGTTACTCAGATGCTCAACACAGATTTCTGAGGTGTGGCCTTGGGGACTCTTGGACAAAACCAATGTTGCATAGTACATCAAGCAGGGAGGAACCCATTCCTTGTGCAGGTTAGCTCTGCAGGCAAGAAATCCAGCCTAGGAGTCAGGAATGACCCACTGGGTGTTAAACATCCAAAGAAGTATTTCTTAACAAATCAGCTGAGCAAGAGAAGGGAGGCCCCAAAAATGGACTCGAAATAAGGACATATTTATGGGCCTATTTCACATATGGGGTGTGCTGAAGATGTGCTTTGGTTTTCTGGAAAGGACCACTCAAAAGTTATGCACTATACCAACAGCAGGAGCCTGGGCAAGTGGGTAACTTTTTTTTTTCCCTTTAATCTGTACATATCTTTCTCATTACACATTTTAGTTTTTCCCTTCCAGTTCTCTTAATCCACAGGGTGGTAAAGATGATTGAGGACAAGCCAGAAATGCTAATTGCAACCCTCCTTTAATATTGCCTTGTCACATGGAGCTTTTGATACAAAACAAATGCCCCCTAACCTGAGAAACCTAAAACTGACAGCATGGCTGATTTGAATTCCTTCCCTTTGGGCACATGTTTTCAGACTGTGTTTTCCCCATTCTAAGGGAGGCGCAAAAAAAAAAAAAAAAATCCAAGGAAATCTTGCCTAAGTAAATGGGAAAAATTTTCCCTTAGTAGTAAAGGAATGGTTATGTCACCAAACCTAAGCTTTTATGTTCTTGATGTTCACTTAACGTCAGACCTTTTCAAAACAAGAGTTGTCTTGCCTCTGTGAAGGTACAGTAGCAGTTTCAGTTATTTCAGCTTGCCTGTATTTGATTACCTATCTCTTCTTGTTGCCAGTATCCGTTCAAGGTGTTCTGCACTTGAGGGCACCTGAGGAACTCTCTCTTAAACATGTGACATCACCTATATTGTGGGAAGGGGGCTCTTTGCCACCCTTTAAACTAGCTGCTGTATAAACGTTCGAGAGGGAGAGAAAATAGTGGTAGATTGCTGCTGTCTGCCATTATATTGCAAGCGTAACACTTGTCTTGAATAATGCCATTTGGAGGGGGTGGGATGTATTAGAAAGTTCTTTTTCAGAAGTCTACCCAGAACCTAGTGGAAGTTCTTTAGTTTTGCAGGATAGCCTCTGCAATAGTTAACATTTTTTAGAATTTCCTTCTTGGGACTCTTGGTACAGTTTCTGCATTCTTCAGCTCCTATATTCAAGACTTTGTTCTCTATTGGTATGCTGCTTGACATAGTTGGGTACAGGAATGCGTATTGAGCTCCACTGTCACCAGACCTTTCCTACTAAGGCCCAGTTGTAACTGGTAATGCGCACCATTAAAAAGCTGTTGCATTTGATGAAATGAAAAATGCCCCTATGGTTTCCAGGTCAACCATCCAGTGACACAGAAGGTGGTAGAAACCTTCCCTGCTCTTTATCCTCTGGGCTAGTTTGAGCTCTACATTTGACTTTAGTGTTGAGTCCCTTAATGGCTATTGTGGGATTGAAATTAGACCCAGGTGGAGCCGCCTGATTGTCCCCCTCCCCATTAAGGCGCAGCTTGTTCCATCTCTTGCCCATTAGGCCTTTGATAATCCTGGAGCATTTTACGTCTGAGTATTGAAAGGTTGTTGAGAGCTCACCCTTTTGGACGAATAACTTTATTGCCATTGTTGGGTGTTGAGTAGGTCTCCTGTACCTCTTGTGCAGTACCTGATGCATCACATGAGTGCTGATCGCCAAATACTGACACAACCTTGAAGGGGTATTTTTTCTCTGCTTTTTAATGAACCTATTAAGGGTATTTAAAGTGAGTAGAACTCACCATTTCTGCACGAAGGCCTGAGATATCTCAATAATACTGTATCCTTCAGTGATCCTTTAATGGTTCACTGTTAGTGTTGAGAACATTTGGGACTTGTCAATGCCTTCTGTCCAGCCCAGTTCTTAGAGCTGCTAGTTTTGTCATAGAGAAAATAAACAAAAGGACAAAATGCCTTTGATTGAGCCATGGAAGGTTGGGGGTTTACTGGGATAACCAACTCCACTGTCTGGTCTGGCTGCTCCTTTTGTGTCCCTAATCCCCACTAGCCTTTTGGTGGATGTCTCCGAACTAGTCATGGCCACCAGGAAGCTTTTTGAAATGATATGCTGTGGGAGGAAACACTGTTTTGCCTTTGATCACTCTTGTATGTGTGGCGGTCTCTTCCTTTTGATACCTGATGGGCTTTGGTCTATTCCATTTTCATGGTGCATATAATTTGTCTTGGTAAATACTGACCTTGTAGACAGCCAAACTGTAACTTAGCATAGATTTGCCAAATTTCTTTTAGAGTGTTGTCTATTTTTGCATCCTTAATTGTACAAACCCCTTTCATGATTGAGAGGCTTGCTTGTAAGATCTGAAATTTGTCCCATAGAAGGCTGTTTAACTGCCTCGTCCACCCACAGGATTTTGGAATTGCACTTTAGTGATTTTTGACCTTTCATGCCTCAGGACCGCCACACATTTTCCAGCTGATAGCGGTTTCAGAGCTCATCTTAAACCAAGTCCTATCATAACTCACTTTTTGTCCTTGGGGTATCCAGGAGATGGACCCTTTTTAGTTTCTGCATTGTTGACTAAGGTTTTACCTGCCTAAATGTGTATGACTTGGGAGCATTTGAGGTAAAGAAGCCTTGGTGTGGTTACTTTGAAAAGGTGTGTTTTTTTTTTTTTTTTTTTGTATTGATGGCAAACTGTAGGGACAACTTTTAGTCTGTGCTTTGTGGTGAAAGGCCACTCCACCAGTGTGTGATTTCAGTGCCTGTTCCAAGAAAGTGTCCACGGTAGTGACTTTGTGTCACAGTTACTTAGATAAAAAAGGTTGAAGCTATTACAGTAATCTTGCTTCCATTTTCTTGTTGTAATGCAAAGGTACTGATACTGGCCCTAAGTCAGTTGATTATTATTGATGGCTTCCTTCCTGAACAGAAAACTAGAAGTTTATTTATTTACCGGGAAATTCCAACTGGACACAGGTCCTTTTTCCGCTGATGCCCGGGGAGAAAAGCTCCACATCGTGTACATGATAAATAGAGGTACAAAGTTGCAGCAATAGTAAACAACATTACAGGTTGTTGGCTTTAATAAAATAACAAGATATTGATCATCAACAGTATATGCAGTAAATGTTGCAAGTTAAGATAGTTTATCGTTTATATTGGTAACAAAATTGTCAGACAAGATTTTAAAGTATGTAAAGACAACTGGCAAATTCTCCTTTCTGCTTTAAAACGACTGACGTGAGACTGTACTGTACCTTTTAAATGGGAGATTGATTTTCTAATTTTTTTTTTCAGTTACTTTAAACAACTTTTAAACTATGTGGGACTGAAAGTATTTAAGTGCTTTTTACTGTGTGTGTGAAAAAGTGATGTATTTTTACTAGCGTTTGCTGATTGTCTTCACCAGGAAAATCTCAGTCCCGCAGTCTGTCCTTCTTCCAGCCACAAAAAGTTAAGCAAACAATCTTTTCCATCACAGCAAGCTTGCAATTTGCCTCGGCCACATGTGGGTGCCTCTACTGTAGCCATTGGTTGTACCTCAGGCTACTCGTCTTGTCTTTTACCCTAGAATCCCCACTGGTATAGCAGCTACCACCACTATGGACCGTGGACTAGTCATGTCCTTTTGCAGCTGTTTGGAACCCTTCAGTGGGCTTGAGAGAGCCTTTCTTGTCCCTCTTTGGGGAAGGGAATAGGGAAGGCTTCCCTGTTTTGTCAGAATGTTGTGCCCCATCTCCGGGAAGTTGTTGGCGTCATTAATACTGTTGGTCCCAGTTTCCTGTCAAAAAGAGACAAAACTTAGAGAGAGCTTCTCAAATTTCCGTGGACAGGAGTTATTGGGTATGGTTCAAGGCTTGAGACTCTTGTGGAGTAATTTCTGGTAAAAGAGGGGGGGGGTACCTCAAGAGATTCAATATTCTGAATCTGGACAGGAGGATGAAGGGACAGGTACAGGGATCTCTCCTCTGAGATCAGTTTCTGACGCCCCCCCCCCTGTGGAAGTGGGGTTCTCTTTCTCTGACACTATTTCTAGAATGTGTCACATTGAGAGAACACTGAGGTTTCTGAGTCCCTCAGAAAATACTATTGAGCTGTTACACAATGAGTTTTCAGAACCTGCGTCCATTCCTCCAGTTTTGTCAGCTTTGAAGGATGCGTTACTGCTTGCAGATGTTCTTCATGTTTCACTGTTGCAGTTATTACAGTTATCTGCCTGCAGGTATCCCTCAGCGGGCCTGAATATCAAAGTCTTGGATTCCTGCGTCAGATGCTGTCTCTTCTTCCATGTCGTCAGGGCTATAAAACATGCAGCCGACGCCATTACATCAGTCTTAAGTGCCTGTCTGCCGACTCCTGAAATTTTCGTTTTCGAGTTTCAGAACCAAAGTATTTTCAAAAAAGCTAAGTATCCCATTCGGGATCCTTTTTCTTGCTCTTAACCAATGTCAGTAAAAGTTAACAATTGTCTTACCTGTGGAAAGCAAATGCCTCCTAAGATTTTCATTCGTACTGCATTCCTTGCTTAGGCCCAGACCACGATGTCTCTTGCTATCGGTTTTGTGCCTTATTGAACCCCCGAACTATTTGTCGTCTGTCTATTTTTGCAGCAAATTATTTTGGTCCTAGGTATAACTATCCAGAAATGGCTTCGGTAAGCCGTCCGACTACAGACATTCCAAAAAAAGTAAGGATAAAGACAGAGACTGCATAGATCCAAAACTGCCGACAACGTTTCCTTTAAGCTAGTCGCCAGTTCACCGGTACTTTGAGGTGCTTTTGCAGCCCCTGATACCTGCTACTTCAGATTCGCAGGCCTCTTCTGAGACCCATTTGGAGTCTGGTATGCCACAAGATACTTCAACTATGGAACCTGTGGATGTGTCTACCTTGGATGGGTCCAGAGCTGCTGTGCAGGCACCGGCTTCTGAGGGTGTATTCAGGCCTACAGATTTGCATTTTAAACCAACGCCATCTTCTTCATCCAGGCCTAAAACTCGACCCACGCCTAGAAAAACGACATCCAAACTGCACAGTCAGGCCCATATGCCTAAAAAACAAATGCTTAGAATAGCTGAAGACCTTATTACTTTAATTAGGGGAAGCCAACCTTCCCCTTCTGAGACCTAGAACTGATTTTCCTTCTGATTCTTCTGATCAGGATTCTGATATTTCTGTCTCTCTTGATTTACCAGGATTTCCCTTATCTACTTATAAAGATTCTGATGTAGAGGATTACATTCCCTCTGCTTCCCCTCCAGAAGATTTTTCTTTTGGTGAAACCTTGCACACACTCTCTTGGGGAGCATTTGGATTACTCTGACTCCAAAAAGAAGCTTAGGGAATTCTTACTCCTTCCTCAACACAGGCCTTTAGCTATCCCTCCTGTTCTGGGCATTGTAGATTATGCCTTCTCGGAATCAAGCCTGTCCCCAGACACTTTACCTCCAGCTCCCAGAAAACCTGACTGATATTGGAGTACCTGACTCTCATAAATTCCTCTTCAAGAATTCTACTGTGGATCCAGAGACTATTTCCCAAGGACCAAAGGGCATTAAGGCTACTGCTGCCAAAAATCTTACCCCTTCTGATAGAGTTGCTAGAGCCCTGGACAGATGGTGTAAGAAGGTATACACTTCTGCTACTTTGGCCATCAGAGCTTTAAATTGTCAGTTTCATATGTTAAAGTACCAGCAGCAGGTTATGGAATTAAACAGAAAATTATGTTGGTACCTGACTGTGCTGAACACACAGAATTACAGGATTTAATGCATTCTGCTGAACAAGTTGGTAAACCTACTTTGCAATGTGGTTTTGACTCTCTCTAGAAGCATCTTGCAGGGCTGCTGTCACTGGGTCTGTACTTAGAAGGCATGCTTGGCTTAAGGAGCAAAACTTGAAAGATTATGTCAAAGCTAAATTACTGGATGCTCCCTTAAACCAAGACCGCCTGTTTGGCAACAAAGCAGAAGTCTTCAAAAATATGGTGGAAAAAGCTAAATCTATGCAAACTGTTAAAGATTATCCTGCAGGTACAGCCTCCCAGATTTAGTAGGCATTGGCCTTCAAAGAATTGGTCCTTTCCAGTCTCTTTCAGGCTTTCTCAGTCCAAACCCAGGAACTGCAGACCACCTAGGTTACAGTCTCAGGCTACGCACAGGCCTAAGCGGTGGGGGGCTCCCACTTCCAAAGCAGGAAGTAGTAAGACATCCCCCCCCCCCCCATGGAAAAATGTCACAATGACTTAACCTTAACCCTTCCAAGGCCTGCTCATCTGCCTGCTCCCTTAGGAGGAAAGCTCGCCTTGCATGCAGAAAATTGGGAATTCATTACTCAGGACAAATGGGCTTTAAATATAGTTTTCAAAGGATACAGATTCAACTTTCACCTTCTACCAACCCCAAACGGTTGGCCAGACCTACTCCCAACTCTGTTGGCAGAAGCTTAACAGCAGGTTCTCTCTCTTCTAAGTATCAGGGTTATTCAGCCTGTCCCAGCAGAGGAAAGGGGACAAGGTTTTTATTCAAGACTTTTCCTGGTACCCAGAAAAGACCGCTCCTGGCATCCTATCCTGGATCTCTCTATTCTAAACACCTTTTTGGTAATCCCAAAATTCAAAATGCTAGCACTTCATCTGCTTCCTATGCTAGGCAAAGATGCCTGGCTGGCAACCTTAGACTTAAAGGAAGCTTACCTGCACATCCCAATAAGGGAATCTTGCAGGAAATACCTACGCTTCAGGGCAGTTCTCTGCACTTCCCTTTGGCTTATCTACTGCACCCAGGGTATTCACAAAGTGTCTAGCTCCAGCCATTGCATTTTGCAGGCAGATAAATATTCAAATATATCCATACCTGGACGATTGTCTGATTCAGGCAGAAAGCCAGGACTTGCTATTAAAACATCTGGCATTCATAAAGAAACTTCTATCCTCACTGGGGTACACCATAAACGAAAAGAAATCTCACCTAGTACCCTGCCCAGAGATTGTATTCCTGGGAGCACGCTTGAACACAACTTCCCAGATGGCTTATCCCACGCCAGAGTAACAATGTTATTTGACAACCTACTTCAAACTACTGGCCACAAAGACCCAGCTATCTGCAAGGAAAATTTTGCAAGCCCTGAGGTTCATGGCCTCTTGCATTCTACTAATTCCATATGCAAGACTGCATATGAGGAAACTACAATGGTATCTAAAAAGCCTATGGTGTCAAACATTCTCAGGACCTGGAATCAATGATTCCTATCATTCCTTGTATAAAGACGGAGTTCCTTTGGTGGGCAGAGGCCTGCTACCACAACAAGGGGCTCTCTTTCACTCTACCACCTGCCACCCAAACCTAACTACAGATGCATCAGACTATGCATGGGGGGGCTCACTTGGCAGGGCAGTGCATTCATCAATTGGAACCAGAGTCAGACGCACCTGCATATCAACCAAAAAGAAATGTTAGCTGTACAAAATTCCCTGACAGCCTTCAAAGGGGCAATTATTGATAGACAGATGACACCACAGTTATGTGGTACATAAGCAGGGAGGAACCCATTTGTACTCTCTCTGCAGACTAGCCATGGCTCTGTGGAACACAGCCTTGAGCTACCAAGTGCACCTACAAGATAGTCACTGGCAGACGACCTAAGCATAAATCTCATGGACCTACACAAATGGAAACTGGAACCAAAAATATTCAACCTCCTTGAACAAATGGGGGACTCCAGAGATGGATCTTTGCCTCCCCTCAGAACTACCAGTTGGACAAATTCTGCACGAGGACTCCCCACAATCCAAGCTTGGAAAGTGGATGCCCTGTCCATTACCTGGGAAAGCCTCTCTGTTTATGCCTTTTCCCCCTTTGCCTCCCCTCTTGAAGGTTCTGCTAAAGATCAAACAGGACAAGCCAAGGACTATACTGATTGCACCAGACTGGCCTCGCCAGCACTGGTGTACCCCCTCTTACGCAGTATGGTGCTGCTAGAGCCATGGCACCTACCTCAGACACCTTCCCTGCTGTCCCAGCAGGTGGGCCAGATTCTGCACCCTCTGCTTGAAACCCTGAACCCTGCAGCCTGGCTAATTCCTTCATCTCTCCAATAGCATCCCTCCGTAAGCAGGTGCTAGATGTCATTCTGAAAGCAAGGAGGCCTAGTACTAGAAAATCCTATGCTGAAAAGTGGAAAAGATACTGTTCCTGGAGCCAGACACGGGGGGTGGGTACAACGGTGCCCAGTTTACCTCATATTCTTCAGTACTTAACAGAAATATTCCACAAGGGCCTATCCTTCTCGTCAATTAAAATTCATGCCTCTGCCATTTCATCACATTATAATACTGAACCGCCCCTCTTCTCTCACCCCCTGCTAAAGCAATTCCTCAGAGGGGCTAAAAATGTAAAAAAACCCCCGCCCACCCAGGCGAGCCCCTACTCCAGCCTGCGACCTTAACTTTGTATTGGAAAAGCTCACTCTCCCTCCATTTGAACCAGCTGCAACTGCCCCCTGCTAAAGCGATTCCTCAGAGGGGCTAAAAATTTAAGACCCCCACCCACCCACCCAGGCGAGCCCCTACTCCAGCCTGGGGCCTTAACTTTGTATTGGAAAAGCTCACTCTCCCTCCATTTGAACCAGCTGCAACTGCAGAGTTGAAATTCCTTTCTTGGAAAACAGCCTTCCTTCTAGCTATCACTATAGCAAGAAGAGTGTCTGAATTACAGGCCCTCATGGCAGTGGAGCCCTTCATTATATTCCATGCAGATGGGGTTTCCCTCCGGACCAATCCTTCCTTTCTGCCCAAGGTGATGTCTAGTGTAGCCCTAAATCAGTCCATTCATTTGCCTACTTTTTTCCATAATCCACAAAACAAAGGAGAACACTGCACTCCGTGGGCATGCACAGACAACTTGGATTTTATTTGGACAGCACTAAGCCTCTCAGAAAATCTGAACAGCTGCTAGTTGGCTTTGCTGCAGAGGGGAGAGCCATTTCAAAGCAAACCATTTCTAAGTGGATAGTCCATTGCATTTATTTCTGCTAGAAGCACCATGGAAAACCTACCCCACAGGGGATAAGATCACATTCCACTAGGACTGCATCTACCTCTACAGCCTTTTTCAGAGGAGTCCCTACCAGGGACATCCTAGAAGCTGCTACCTGGAGCTCTGTACATACCTCCACCAAGCATTACTGCATGCCCATTTTTCCTAAATCCAGAGCTGGTTTTGCCACTGCAGTCTTGCAATAGCTGGTCCTAATGCTCTTTAACTTCCTCCTCCCTTCCTTAACTTTGGGAATCAACCCAAATGTAATGACTGCAACGGTGAAACACTAAGAACATAGTACAGTTGTGTACACTTACCATAAATGTAGATGTTCGAGTGTATTCACTGTTGCAGTCCTGGTTACCCTCTCTCCAGCCCCCTGACTTCTCTTGGCTCTACCTTTTGCTTCTTGTTTTAAGCTTTCTGGTGTAATTGCTTTTTGATGGAGGTGTAACGTATCATATAATTGCTTCCCATTGTGGGGGCACCTGACATCTGGGGCAAGAAAAACTGATGTAATGGTGTCGGCTGCATGTTTTATACCCCTGATGACCTTTAGTCATGGAGAAAGACAGCATCCGACGCAGAAATCCAAGGCTTTGATATTCAGGCCGGCTGAGGGCTACCTGCAGGCAGATAACCCAAATGTAATGACTGCAACAGGGAATACACTCTAACATCTACATTGATGTTAAGTGTACACAACTGTACTTTTTCCTGACTGTCATCCAGCTGCCCCTTAAAAGGCAGAAAGTTCCTCTAAGTTTTTATACACTAACCTGATCCCGCAGCTATAGTTTTACATCTTCTGCTGTTTGAATATTTAATCTTCCCTTCCTTATCAAATACTAAGATTGGAATTAAGTATGGAAGAAATGTGTATGCTGCCTTAACATTGACCCCCCCCCAATAATTTTGAATTGTCAGGCTCTTATGTTAAGGCTTTTCCTGACTAATTGTGAAAATGAGGAATGTTTTCTCTGTATTGTCTTTCTGAGGAGAAATCTGTTTTAAATTTAATTTTTTGCATTAAAGTCTGTATTAATTGTATGTAGTGTGTGTGTATGACTTTGAAACTTCATCATGGGCTATAGCCTCTGGTACTGTTTTGAGGTTTGCATGTCTGCATTCTCAGCCTCCCAGATGATAAAAATGAGACCCTTTTTGGATAGAGATTTTAGTTTTTGGTCTGTCTTCTGCAGAGGTGATCAAGGTATGGTGAAAGGGGTAGGGTGATGCAGGGAACCGGAGATATTTTTCAGCCCTTTCTTCTAAATTTTCCAAGGTATTTGATAACTCCTCCACTTTTGGTAATAAACTGTCTCAAAATGCAGGTAAGCAAACTTTTAAGAAAAAATGGCAAGGGGTTTCTAAGAACAATTTAAACTTTCAAAACCAAGATCAGTCCAAGAAGTCAAAATGGCTATTTAAGAGACTTTCTCACCCTGACAGCCCTCTTTTGTCAGAAATTCTGAATCGCCACTTTTCTGTTTTGGCAACAGATAATTTCAGACAAATGGGTTCTGAAGATCGATCATCAAGGTTACAGATGGAACCTCCTTTCCAGAAGGTAATTCCTCATTCTCCAGACCAGGCTGTTTTTTTTTTTTTTTTTTTTTCTTCCCTCCACCTGTCCATCACATGCTGTCCCATGTAGTGATGGGACCAGCTCCCCCTTCCTCAGTGGGAAAGGGGTTTTATTCAAGGATGCTTTTAGTTTCAAAGAAAAAATGCATGGGAGACTGGTTCATAGGTTGGTACTAGGCTATCGGCCCTAGGGCCTATACAAGCCTAGCCAATTCCCTGGCTATTTCCTCCCACACTTTTTACTTCCCTGGACTCCTGTCTAGCAGGGCGACTGACGTAATCCCCAGGGTGAATTTCCTTTCTCCCATACAATCATCAAGGTTCCTTTTGAAGAGTGCCAAAGAGGCACTCTGCTTGACATGTCTGGGGAGTCTCTGGGTCAGGAACCTATCCCTCCAGCATGTTTTGTTTATTGTGATGACAAGGTTTAGATCCCTGGAGCGTGTGGCTCTGAGGGATTGGGATTTCTTTGTGTAGCATGTCAGTCAGCTCTGGGTTTGACATGGCCTTGTATGTTGAGCAGAGATCACCTCGGAGTAGACGATATGCGACAGTATAGCTGGAGTTTTTTAAGCCGGTCAGCATAGGGCATCTGCTTTAGGCCTGTGATTCTTTTAGTGAGGTATTTCTGCGGCCTTTCCAGTTGTTGCAGATGTCTTGAGAGGTACATAAATGGGGCGTTGTATTCTATAATGGGTCTAATGAGGGATGAGTACAGTGGGCAATGACCTCCTTTTTTTTCTGGATGAAAAGCCCTTAGTGATGAGGTGTGCCATATAGGATTTCCTGACTGTTGTGGCGATGTGGTTATTGAAGGTGAGACCACTGTCCATCTGTGTTCCTAAGTCTCTCATTTATTTTATTTTTATTCATTTAACATTTGTTAACTGGGAAAGTCCGACTTGGAACAAAGCCAATTTTCAGCAGAGGCCCGGGGAGAAAGGTTCCAGGTGCATGTCTTTAACATGGGAGGAAACCGGAGCACCCGGAGGAAACCCACACAAACGCAGGGAGGACATGCAGACTCCACACAGAAGGCACCCCAGCCGAGAATCTAACTGGAGAACCTCTTGCTGTGAGGAGCCAACGCTACCGCTGCACCACTGCGCCGTCCTATCATACTTTCGGTGTTTAGTGTACTGCCACCTATGTGGTAATTCACGGGTACATGTTTTTTCCCAAAGGGGATAACTATACATTTATTGGCACTGAGCTTGAGCCCATGGCTCTGGCACCAAGCATCTGTTTCTGTAAGGCCCTTTTGTAGAGTGTCCACATCATTTGGGGATTCAATAATGGCTCGCTCCCAGTTTGCAGTAATCTGTGAACTTTGTTAGCCAGAGTCCCTTAGTGTTGGCCTGTACTTCAGAGAAGTAGATGCCAAACAAGAGAGGTCCCAGGACTGAACCCTGAGGTACTCCACTTGTCTGGGGCTGGATTTGGAGTCTGCTACTTTTACAGTCTGGGTTCTGTCAGTAAGCCAGTTGGCAACCCATCGAGTGATGTAGGGATTAATGCCCAGCTTAATAAGTTTATCTCTGAGTCCAGAGTGGGGGGTGGTGTCAAAGGCCTTGGCGAGGTCCAGATAAGCTGTGTGGACTGCCTTGCCCTCGTCCATGGCTCTGGAGACTGATTTGAAAAAGTCAGTCAGGTTCAGGAGACAAGATCGGCCCTTCACGAATCCAAACTGGGTGGGGTCCAGTGTTTTAAGGTTGCCAATGTATTTGTTTATAAGTTCCATAATACGTTCCATGGCCTTGCAGATCAGGCTCGTCAGACTGATGGGGCGGTAGTTCCCGGGATCCAAGGTGGATCCTCCCTTGTGGAGTGGGATAACTGTAGCTGTGCGCCACTCGGTGAGCATGAAGCCTGAGGTGAGGGTATGAGTAAACATGACACTTAGGTGAGGTGCCAGTTTTGTAGTTCATGTAGGACACAGCCCAGGATGTCATCTGGTCCCATGGATGCTGTATTCTTAGCTTTGGCGAGTGTGTTTTTTACCTGTGTGGCCGTTATTACTGGAATTTGGCAATCTTCTGGTATTGAGATGGGCCATTTAGTGGGTGAGAGGGGGGTGAAACTGGCACTGAATCGATCTGCCAGGATATTGGCAATATCCTTGGGATCGGTATATTTATTGCCATTCTGTTGTAGCTCAGAGCAGATCTGAGCATTACCATTTAGATTCTTGACAAAGTTATAGAATGCCTTGTGGTTGTCTTTGGAATCTTTGGCAATTTTATTTTCGTAACTAGCTTTGGAGGATTTTATGAGGGATCTCCGCTTCTTACTAAGGCTGGTAAGGGAGTTTTTTGCATCCTGGGAGTTTCCTCTTTCCTGCAACAGTTTCTTCCTTTTGTTGTAAAGTTTGTTTATGGACCACCAGATTGTCTTCCTTTTTTTTTTTTTTTGAAGAGAGCATCTTGGTTCTGTTTGGGATGGCACGATTCATGCATGAGTGGATGTGCTTGTACAGTGCATTAGTGTAGGATTCAGCAGTCGAACTTTCAGGTCCCGTCTGCATGGGTGTCATGAAGTTTGTCACTTCTGACTTGAGTAGCATGAAGTTGGCTTAGGAGAAGTTTTTTTTTTTATGGAGGTTTCCTTACTGGGGGGTGGGATGTGGATGTTAAGGGTGATTAGCTTATGGTCTGACCTGACCAACGAGGGGGTGACCATAGGTGTGGAGCATCGATTTTCCATATTGGTAATGATCATGTCTAGGATATTGGAGCCCCTGGTGGGACTATGGATTAGTAGGTCCAGGGCATTGGCATTTATGAATTCCAAGAACCGTTGGGCAAAGGTGTTGGTACACGAGTAGTTTTCCCAGTTAATGGCAGGGTAGTTGAAATCACCCAGTATTAGGGTGTTTGGTTGCATATTAATATTTTCCAGTATGTTTAGAAAGGTGTAGTGGGAATCTTGGGGCATGGTGGGGGATCTGTAGCAAGCTACAATTTGGATTGCAGTGTTAGTTGCAAATGGAGAATTTCAGACTCATTGTGTTGGGCAACTAACCTGGTGGTGTGAATATGGGCACTCCTCCATCTTTAGTGTTTTGATCCTGGTTTGGTGGCCGAAAAGTGTGGTAAGAGTTGTAACCTGGTATTGCAGGGGTGCTCTCTGGAGCCTTGAGCCAGATCTCAGTTACTGCACAGATATTGATGCTCTAAATTTTTAGGAGTGCCTAGAGTGAGTGCCTTTTGAGGTTTAGACTTGTATCATTACTTTCAGATTTTGCATGCTTGTAACTGTTACGGTGGTGGTTTTGTCCTTTGAACTTTGCCTGCAAAAAGGCACTATAGGGGTGGCAAGAGCCTTAGCCAGTCACCTGAATCCCAGGGGTGACAGGTGCAGACCATCTCTGGCAAAGCATCGTGGTCTGTCAATCATGTCGTCCCAGGCAGACTCTGGATCTTTCTTTCCTAAACCTGTTTGTGATGCTTCCTGTATTTAAAATGTCACTCTTTGCAACCTGTTAACTTGTTTCTGGTAACACTAGAATTAAGATTTCTTATCGTATTCTTATTCATCCAGATTTTAGGCGTTTATGGTTTTGACTGGATCACATTCTGTTCTCTGTTTTACTCTTGTGAAGACTTGGTGCAGTGGATAGTCCAAAATGTCTAGCTCCAGTTAAAGCTCATTGTAGGCTACAGGGTGTCCGAATCCTTTGTGTATCTTTGCATTGTCTTTTTCAGTGTGTCAGGAGTTTCTCTTTGGTGAGAGAGAGCTTACACAAGTTGGGAATCCAAGAGAACATTCAAGTCTTCCTTGACAACTCCTAACAGGGTTGTGTTTCTGCGATGTCAGACACCACAGTTCTAGGAGCTTTTCTTCCATTGGGGGGGGGGGGGTCTATATCTTGATGTGCTTCCAAGGGTTTTCAACGTAGAATTCTGTCACTGTGAGGGAATTTCTCTGGGATTTCGGGTCTCCTGGATTATAATTTTCATGATATCCCTAACAAGACTCCACTTGAGAAAGGTGCATTGGTATTTTGAAGTTTTCTTGGTCCCACGCTGACTCACCTTTTCTTTTCAGATCCGGTGTTGGGGGTTTTCAGAAGAAAAATTTTGTGGAGACAGATATTCCTAAATCCAGACTCTCCTCTCTTTTTCCCTCCCTGTTCCAAAGCAGTTGCCACAGACCCCTCTTAGATTGGTTTCAGGAGGGATAAAAGATCATGGAGTGTAGTACGACAAGGAAAGACGCAAGTACATAAATATGAGATGCTTGCCGTGGTCAAGGCACTCTGCCATCTTTGGTCCCTAAGCAAGGGCTAACCAGGTTGCACCCCTGCTGCAGACTACCTGCTTTTCAAAGATTGTCATCTGTGTAGTAGACCCCTTTTGCCTCCTGTCTGAACAATCGGCTGACAAGATTCTGCTCTAGGACTCCTTGCAGGAAAGCTTGGAAGATGGATGCCTTTTTGTTCCTTTTGATAGGCATATTCCTGTATGCTTTTTACTCTTCCCACTAATATCCAGGGTACCTCTGAAAATACAGAAGGAATCTGCAAGATCATTGTGGTGACTCCCTTCTGGCCCAGACAACCATGGCCAGGGGCTCCTCAGACTGGTTTAGGGGTGTAAAATCTCCTGTTCTTGTGCAAGTAGATCCAATCGACTTAAACTGACTAAATGGTAGCGTCTAAATGCCTCTTAGGCACCTGTTTACTGAGAATGTGCAACAGGTACTAATGGAGGAAAGAAAGCCTGCTACTCAAATCTTATATTGCAACTGGAAAAGGTTTTTCAGTTGGTGCCAACAACATAACTGACACCCATTTGGGGCTAGTTGTTTTCTGGCTTTACAATATTTGTATGAGTTGCTATCCTATAGCATTTCATCTATCAAGGTTCACTTCTCTGCCATTTCAGCACATCTATCAAGGTTCACTTCTCTGCCATTTCAGCGTCTGCCCATGGATCCTCTTTTCAATGCAAATATTTTGAAAGGGGTTTTGCATAAGAGGTTTCCAAGAAAACCAGTGGCCTCTCCTTGAGATCTTAATTTTGTGTTTGAGAAGCTAATACTTGCTCCATTTGAACCAGCTAAGGCAGACTTGAGGCTCTTAACATGGAAAATGGGTTTGCTGATTGCACTGACCCCTTCGAGAAAGGTCAACTACAATGAGGGCTGTTATGAGTCAACTTTCTTATTTCCACAGAGACAGTGCTCCTTTAGTTATAAAAGGAGAATTGGTTGTTAAAGTGGCATTGTAGTCTAATTTTTAAGCCAAACTATTCATCTCCCTGGTTTCTTTCCTGAACATAAAATTGAGGGGTGGAGAAGATATTCCATACGTTGGATCTCCACAGACAACTCTGGTGCTATCCTAAGAGAACTAAATCTTCCATATCTTCGGATCAGTTGTTTATTTCTTATGAAGGTAAGAGGGGGCAACCTTTGTCAAAACATTACCTTATACTCGCCACAACAAAACTCTTCCAGGCAAGGTCGAGGCCCACTCAGCCAGGACCTTGGCTTCATCTATACCTTTTTGGAAATAGGTGCAGCCTATAAACTGCATTTTGGTTCTATTTACATGGTTCTACAAAACATAAGCTTGATTCCTTCCTTCCCTAGGTCTAGATCAAGCTTGATGAGGGTTATTCTCCAGGGGCTCCTGGACTCTTCCACCTTCTAAATGTCGTAAACTATGATAATGTAGCCACAGCAGTGATTACTATGATGAGCATAGTACAGTTGTACAAGTAAACTTGCCATAAATGTAGATATTCAAATAGCCGCTCCCTCCCTGCATCCCCCTTGTTTTCTGCGTTTTTATGCCAGTCTTGTGGTTTGTTTTGGTTTGTGTGTTCTTTTGATTGTTTTTAGTGCTGCTGTGATCAGTTAAGAAGTTAATTTTATTCTAGCATAAAATGCCCAAATTGTGTTGATTCCCAATTGCTTTTTGGGTGGATTTTTTTGTCCAGTACAGTTTCTGCTGACTTAGAATTTCCTGCTTTGATTTTACAATTTTTTTTTTCTTTTCACTTGTAATGGCATCAGTCCAAATTACCATTTTTTTATTCAGAATTTCTGTAGTATGTTGATAACAAACAACTTTTTTATCTTTCTGGCCTGTGACATGTATAGTTGACACTTCCAGCATGGGCTCATTATAGCAACAGCAAATCCTAACATTAAGGTTTTCATCCCACCTACTTTACATCTATTTGTACACAACAGTGCATTGGCTTACACTAGACTATGCTTACATTTTGTTGTGCTTTGGCAGATGCATGAGGTAATTTGCATAGTTTAGGCAGATGTTCATCGTGCATACAGCTGCAGTCATAATAGATGGGTTCTCCTGCCGTCAGGCGGGTCCTCGGTCGGCCGAATTCCAAAGTCTAGGTCCGGCGTCGGTTGTCATCGCTTCTTCCCTGACGTCAGTGCGACAGGGGTATAAAGGAACCAGCCGACACTATTTTCTTCAGTCTTTCTTGCCGCGCAGTGCCCGAAGCAGAAGCAGTTCGCAAGTGCCGGTCGGCCAGCTCCTGAAATTACGAAAATTTTGAAACCGAAGTCTTCTTGAAAGCTAAGTACCCCGTTGGGGAAACTTTTCTTGCCTCAGACCGATGTCAGACAAAGTTAATAATTGTATTTCATGTGGGAAGCAAATACCGCATAAGGATTTCCATTCCCTCTGTATTCCTTGTTTAGGCCCAGACCACGACGTCTCGGTCTGTCGCTTTTGTGCTACATTCAACAAACGCACCATTAAGCGTCGGGCGGTGTTCGCCCAGCATTATTTTGGCAAAACATTTAACTATATTATGTCGTCGGGATACTCTGACTCCAGTTTTGTCTAAAAAGCGCAAAGATAAGGACCGACACACGAGGTCTGCGGCCTCTACCGACACCACGCCAAAGCCGACTACACGTGGTCCGGTTCTCAGCGAGGCACCTACGCAGCCCCTGACTACCGACGACACTTCATTGGCGGTGTCTCCTGTGCCAGTCGCAGGCTCCTCAGCCCACACCCCGACTACAGATACCGAAGCCACTCTTGGCGTTGAATCTCAAAATGTGGACAGGTCTACCTCCTCTCAAGGTGTCTTTAGACCTTTCTCTTCTTTTTCCATCAAGGCTTTCACCAAGTCTAAAGCAGCCATGCATTCTAAGAGACAAGCTACACAGGGCCCATCTCCAGGCCCCATGCCTAAAAAACAGATGCTTAAAATGGCTGAGGATTTAATTACTCTTATCAGGGGTTCTCAACCCCCACCGGACAAAAGGCCCATAGTGGAGAAAGAATCCCCCTCCTCTGATCAGGGCTCCATTATTTCAGAGCACTCTGATGATCAGGAACATTCTTACTCCCCTTTTGAAGACTCTGATGCAGAGGAGTCCATCCCTTCTGTATCCCCCCCAGAGGATTACTCATTTGGGGAAACTTTGCATACCTTAAGGGAACACTTCCACTGGGAAGGCCAAGATTATTCAGATTCCAAGAAAAGGCTTAGGGAATTTCTCTTGCTACCTCAGCACAGGCCTCTGGCTATACCTCCTGTCTTGGACATCCTAGATGATGTTTACTCGGAGGCCTGCCTTAACCCGGATTCTCTACCTCCAGCCCCAGTCCAGCCTGACGGGTACTACAGGGTTCCTGACTTGCACCAATTTCTATACAAAAGCCATGCTGCTGACCCAGAAACCATCTCACAGGGCCCCAAGGGAATTAAGGCCTCCACTGCTAAAAATCCATTACCTTCCGAGAGAGATTCCAGATCCTTAGAAAGGTGGGGAAAAAAGGTATATACCTCTGCTACCTTAACCATGAGGGCCTTAAACTGTCAGTTCCATATGCTAAAATACCAACAGTTTTTGTTATCACAATTGAAAAGTAAAATGTCACAACCTGAACAACCAGACTTGAAGGAGTTGCAGGATTTGATGCATAGTGCAGAACAAGTGGGTAAGCATACCTTACAATGTGGTTTTGATGCTCTAGAGGCCTCATGTAGAGCTGCTGTTACAGGATCAGTCATACGTAGACATGCCTGGCTCAAGGAACAAACCTTGCCAGATCATGTCAAAGCTAAATTACTAGATGCCCCTCTACAAAAGGATGTATTATTTGGTGCTAATGCTGAGGAGGTATTAAGGAAAATGGAGGAAAAGGCTAAATCAATGCAAACTGTGAAAGATTTTCTACAGGTACAACCCCCACGTTTCAGTAGAAATTGGCCTTCCAAAAATTGGTCCTTTCCAGCCACGGACAGACCCCAAAGAGGTAGATACAGGTGCCCGAGGGGCAGAGGACAATCCCAAGGATCGTTTAGAGGCAGACAATGGCAAGCTCCTACACAAAGCGGTGGTGAGGATAACTCGCAACCATTCAGAAAGCAAGCCCAATGACTTTCCCCTTTGCATGCCAAGCAAGACTCAAATGGCAG
Source organism: Protopterus annectens (assembly GCF_019279795.1). Classification (NCBI taxonomy): domain Eukaryota; kingdom Metazoa; phylum Chordata; order Ceratodontiformes; family Protopteridae; genus Protopterus; species Protopterus annectens. The sequence continues at coordinate 817,904,540 of NC_056741.1, read as the reverse complement.
CACCCTTAGGAGGAAAACTGGCATTATTTTCAAAAAATTGTCATATTGTCACAAGACAAATGGATCCTGGACATTATAAACAGAGGCTACAGCTTCCATTTTCACACCCTTCCAAACCTGCCACACAATCAAAGGGCAGAGGCACAAAGGCAAATTACAGATCTCATAGACATGAAAGCTATTCAAGAGGTACCTACGCACGAACAAGGTCACGGTTTTTATTCCAGACTATTCCTGGTACCAAGGAAGGGAAAAGATTCAAGACCTATTTTGGACCTATCCATCCTAAACACATTTCTACTCGTACCAAAATTCAAGATGCTCGCTCTACAGCAGCTTCTTCCCATGCTGGGCAAGGAGTCTTGGCTGGTAACATTGGACCTCAAGGAGGCATACCTGCATGTCCCAATCAGACAAAATTGCAGAAGATACCTCAGATTTCTTGCAGGTTCAACCCATTATCAATTCTCTGCATTGCCCTTTGGCTTATCTACTGCGCCCAGAGTATTCACGAAATGCCTGGCATCAGTAATTGCCTACTGCAGACTTCAAGGGATACAAATATACCCTATTTGGACGACTGCCTGATCCAAGCGGACAGCAAGCACATTCTTCTGAAACATCTGGCTTATGTAATAATGTTGTTGAACTCTCTGGGATACACAGTCAACAAAAAGAAATCAAGGCTAATACCCTCTCGGAAAATAATTTTCCTGGGTGCCAACTTGGACACAAACACCCAGATGGCCTACCTCACGCCAGAGAAGCAGGGGCAACTAACTCAATACTTCAGAGCACTAGCAAATTGCACCAGGCTGACTGCAAGGAAAATCCTGCAGGCTCTGGGATTCATGGCATCTTGCATCTTACTAATCCCATGTGCAAAGCTGCATATGAGGAAACTTCAATGGTACCTGAAAAACCTATGGTCTCAACACAGCCACAGTTTGGAAACGATAATACCACTAATTCCATGTCTTCAAAAGGAATTTCTGTGGTGGGCTCAAGCATGCCAAACAAACACAGGTCTTCCATTCAGCAAGCCTCAAGCAAATCAAGTCATCACAACAGACGCCTCGGACTACGCCTGGGGCACATGACAGATCGGTGCATTCAGGGCAAATGGTCCCAAAAGAAAAGCACCTTCACATCAATCAAAAGGAAATGCTAGCAGTAATAAATGCTATTATAGCTTTCAAAGACCTTCTGCAACCAGGTCAACTATTGATAAGAACGGACAACACCACAGTTATGTGGTACATAAACAAACAGGGAGGAACACATTCATACCCCCTATGCAGACTGGCCATGTCACTTTGGAACATGGCCATGGACTTACAAATCGAACTAAAAGCACAGTACTTGCCAGGCAAGGAAAACACGCTGGCAGACAACCTAAGCAGAAATATGACAGATCCACACGAATGGAAGTTGCATCCAAAAGTTTTTACAGAGATAACCCAAGCATGGGGAAGGCCAGACACAGATCTCTTTGCCTCCCACAAAAATCGCCAATTGACAAAATTCTGCTCAAGGATTTTCCATCCAAAGGCCTGGAGAGTGGACGCTCTCTCTTTCAGTTGGACATCAATGACAGTTTATGCCTTCCCACCTCTTCCTCTGCTGCCCAAAGTTCTATTGAAAACCAGAGCAGACAGACCAAAGATGATTCTCATTGCCCCAGACTGGCCAAGATAACACTGGTACCCACTCCTGAGGAGCCTGACTCATTCCCCACCATGGACCCTGCCTCTAATGCCTCTTCTCCTGACTCAGCACAGCTTCAAAACTCTTCACAGCCAGCTAAAAACACTCAATCTAGCCGCATGGAAGATTCCTTAGCATCACAACAGACCCTACTCCCCAAGGAGGTGCAGGATGTCATTTTGGAGGCCAGAAGGTCGTCAGAAAAGCTTACTCCGCAAAATGGAAACTGTTTTGTGTCTGGAATGAGAAAAAGGGCCAGGATCCTGGAAAACTGAATTTACCTCAAATACTACAGTATCTAGCTGAGCTGCTAAGCAGTGGACTTTCATTCTCCTCCATCAAAATCTATGCCTCAGCCATTTCTGCAGAATACAACACTGATCCACCCTTATTCTCTCACCCTCTCTCTTAAGACAGTTCCTCAGAGGGGCTAAGAATCTAAAACCCCAAGGAAACGACCAATGCCTGCTTGGGATCTCAAGTTAATTCTGGAAAAACTGACCTTGCCTCCCTTTGAGCCAGCTGCCTCATCAGATTTGCAATATTTGTCCAGGAAAACAGCTTTCCTTCTGGCTATTACCTCAGCTCGTAGAGTTTCAGAACTATGAGCTCTCATGGCTGTGCAGCCTTTTATCAGCTTCCATCAGGACAGAGTTTCCTTACGAACCAACCCGTCCTTTATGCCAAAAATGGTATCCAGGGTAGCTTTGAATCAGGCCATACACTTACCTACCTTTTATCCTAATCCTCAAAACAAAGGGGAGAGATTACTACATTCCTTGGACATCCACAGACAACTGCGTTATTATTTGGACAGAACAAAGCCTTTCAGAAAATCAGAACAGCTCTTTGTGTCCTATGCTATAGGAGCTCAAGGAAAGCCAATTTCCAAACAGGCAATCTCAAAATGGATAGCCCACTGCATACGCTTTTGCTATTCTTTTCATGGCAAAACTGTACCTACAGGCATCGGATCTCACTCCACAAGGGCCACAGCTACCTCTGCAGCTTTCCGCAGAGGAGTTCCTACCAAAGATATTTTGGAAGCAGCCACTTGGAATTCTGTGCATACCTTCTCCAAGCACTACCACCTACCATTATACTCCAAAACTAGAGCAGGCTTTGCCACTGCAGTCTTGCAGGGCATCCTGGCTCCTCCTAGTTCCACCTAGTGCCTACCACCCCTTTCTTACCTTTGGGATTCTACCCATCTGTTATGACTGCAGCTGTATGCACGATGAACATAGTACAGTTTTGCACCTACCATAAATGTAGATGTTCGAGTGCTAATACAGCTGCAGTCCAGGTTTCCCTCCCTCCTTCCCCTCTTGGGACAGGCCTATTGGCTAACATCTCCTCATACAACCTGATTGGGGTATTCATTTATGGTGTATTTGCTTGCAACTACTGTATTTTGATTATATTGCATTGCTTTATTACACAAATTTATGTATTGCCTTCCTTCTGGGGGCACCTGACATCTGGGGCAAGAAAAACTGAAGAAAATGGCGTTGGCTGGTTCCTTTTTACCCCTGTCGCACTGACGTCAGGGAAGAAGCGACGACAACCGACGCCGGACCTAGACTTTGGAATTTGGCCGACCGAGGACCCGCCTGACGGCAGGAGAACCCATCTGTTATGACTGCAGCTGTATTAGCACTCGAGCATCTACATTTATGGTAGGTACAAAACTGTACTTTTTGTTGTTTTAAGTGCTAATTCTGTATTTTCTGTGTTAGTAGTGACTTGTGATGCAAGTTCATTTGAGGAAAGAAAATTAATGTGTTTTTCTTTTTACCCACCATGTTGACCATCAAGTCTTCCTTAAGGAGATGCCCTTTCTGTTGGTGCACTTAATGTACCCAGTACAGTACATGGAGAGCCACCCAGATGCTGCCATCACTCGGGCAGCTGGGAGTGCTTTTTAACAAATGTTTTTGCCTATGTCATTTCGTTTATGTAAATGAAAACAAACCATATTGACATTAATCCCAGTTGTAAGCATTTTACATCACAAACCATATTGACATAATTATACATAACTTACTTACCCAATCACTGTCGCTCAAACATAGCTCGTTCAAATCCTGCTGCCTTTTAAATCTCATTCCATCCCTGTATGTATAGTTACCACAATTTCATTTTTTTTTTCCTGTCTAATTTGCTCCTACCCTTTTCTAAAAATGTCAATTCCAGTTTTGTGCGTTATACTCACTACTACTAGTACAGTTGGTGTAGAGCACTGCACGTTTTTTTTCTTTTCTGTGTCTCTATTTTTCTCTCTTCTGTGAAATTATACCCATCCTACAAGGTTTTGTTGGCGTTTCTTTTATCTTTGCCCAGGCTAACTCCTGGGTAGTGAAGTAGTGCAATACGTTTCTCAAGGTTAGAGAACCATAATTATTTTATTTTATTGATCATCTTTAATAAAATTGTGTTTGCTTTCACCATGAACAGCAGTGCCACTACTTTTGCAGTGGGGTCTTCCTCTTTTCTCCATAGGGAAGTTCATGTAGCTTCTTGTGAGATGTGGAGGATGGGATTCTTGGAATAGTTAGCATCTTTTGATCAATTCCCTAATTTTGTACTTGAGTTGGAGTTGCTTGAAGTAAGTGGGCATGACCCAGTGTTGTAGTGGTTGTTGCTCACATGTATTGCTGGTACCACCCTTGTCAAAAAACAACACTGAAGATGCAGTGTGCTATTTTTCATCTGAATGCCCTGCTGATAACTTCCATGTAAGGTGGAGACCAGCTCCAGTCTGAGGATACCCAAAACGTGGATGATCACCTATGGCCAGTTTCCAAGAGTAATGAATGAAACTGCACCAATGAGCTTTCTTACCATAACCGTAGATATTTTGAAAAGTTTATGCAAACTTAACTTTATCACTGAAAAAACTGAAACCACACAGAATGTGCCATGAGAGAGAGAAGCATTCAATTCAGTCTAATTCTGAAGTACCACATATTGTAATGAGGAGAAATGTTCTGTGGCAGAAATACTGTTTTACTTGTTTCTCAGATTTTTTTCTCCTGTACTTTGGTGCTAATCTAGACTTTGGGTCTTCTGTATTATCCCTGAAATTCTCCGCTGTTTTATTTTGGAACATTGGATGGTTTCTCTATAGTCTAAAAATCCTCTTACAGCAGGAAAGGATGCTAACTTCAGCAATGAAAGTCTCAAGTCTTACTCTCTCTACATTCTGTGGTACACTAATGCATGTGTCTCAATTGTTCTGTTGTACTGTAGTTTCTTGTACCTGTATGGTCACTGTGGGGCTGCCATGCTGATATGATCAGTTTTGCAGAATATTTGCTTTCCCACAATGGAGCATGTCCCTTTTTTATGGTGCATGCTAGATCTAGTAAAATGGGTGCTTGGTACTACGGTCTGACTTCCTAGACGTTGGAAGTCAATTTTTCTGTTTCACGGAACAACCTTGATTTGTGCTAACTGAAACCTGCTGTAAAGGTGTGTTTTTGTCCCCTCACACCGTTCATTAAACCCTCTTCAAAACAAAAACTAAATAGTGAGTTTTTCTTAAATCTGTAACCTTTAAGCAATTGTTGATGTGTCTGATTTCTGATGATGATCTTCATGTTTCACTGTTGCAGTCATTACATTTGGGTTATCTGCTTGCAGATAGCCCTCAGTCGGCCTGAAGTCTTGGGTCCTGCTTCGGTTGCTCTCTCATCTTCCATGACGTCAGGTAGTCAGGGGTATAAAGCATGCAGCTGATGCCATTACATCAGTCTTTCTTGCCGTGCGGTGCCTGAAGCAGTTAGCAAGTGCCGGTTTGCTGACTCCGGATCTGAAACTCAAAAACGAAAATTTCAGAAGTCTTCAACTAAGCTAAGTACCCCGTTGGGGATCCTTTTTCTTGCTCTAATCCGATGTCAGTAGAAGTTAACAATTGTATTTCTTGTGGAAAGCAAATGCCTCAAAGATTTTCATTCGTACTACATTCCTTGCTTAGGCCCAGACCACAACGTACCTCCCTGTCAGTTTTGTGCCTTATTCAATCCTCTAACTTTAGTCAGTGGTTCATTTTCGCATCTAAATATTTTGGTACTCTGTTCTATTATCCAGAAATGGCTTTGGTAAGCCACCCGACTACCGACATTCTGAAAAAACAGTTTGCCGGTACTTGGGTGCTTTCACAGCCCTTTATACCCGCTACTTCAGATTCGCAGGCCTCTATTGAAACCCATTCGGAGTCCGGTATACCGCGAGATGCTTCTTTGACTGTGGAACCTGCGGATGTCTCCACCTTGGATGGGTCTGGAGCTGCTGTGCAGGCACCGGCTTCTGAGGGTGTATTCAGGCCTACTGACTTGCATATTAAACCGCCATCTTCTTCTTCAAGGCCTAAAACTCGATCCATGCCTAGAAAACAAACGCCCAGACCGCGTCAGGCCCCTATGCCTAAAAATGCCTAAAAAACAAATTATAAGAATGGCTGAAGACCTCATTGCTCTAATCGGAGGATGCCACTCTTCTCCCTCTAAGAGACCTAGAACTGATTTTCCTTCTGATTCTTCTGATCAGTATTCTGAAATTTCTGTTTTCTCTGACGAGGAGTGGCCCTTATCTACCTATGAGGATTCTGATGCAGAGGACTCCATTCCCTCTGCTTCCCCTCAAGAGGATTTCTCTTTTGGTGAAACCTTGCATACTCTTGGGGAGCATTTCTGCTGGGAAGGCCGGGATTACTCTGACTCCAAAAAGAGGGTTAGGGAATTCTTACTCCTACCTCAACACAGGCCTTAAGCTATCCCTCCTGTACTGGACATTGTAGATGATGCCTTCTCTGAATCTAGCATGGCCCCTGACTCTCCGGCTCCCAGAAAACCTGACTGGTATTACAGGGTACCTGTGTCTCTCAAGTTTCTCTTTAAGAATCCTACTGCGGATCCTGAGACCATTTCACAGGGACCCAAAGGCATTAAGGCTACTACTGCCAAAAAATCTACCCCCTCTGATAGAGATTCCAGGGCCTGGACAGATTGGGTAAGAAGGTATACACTTCTGCAACTTTGGCTATTAGGGTCTTAAAACTACCAGTTTCATATGTTAAAGTATCAGCAGCATATTATTGGATTGCTTAAACAGAAAATGATGTTGATTCCTGACTGTGCTGAAAATAAAGAATTGCAGGATTTAATGCATTCTGCTGAACAAGTTGGAAAATATACTTTGCAATGTGGTTTTGATTCAGTAGAGGCATCTTGCAGGGCTGCTGTCATTGGGTCTGTACTTAGAAGGCATACTTGGCTTAAAGAGCAATTTTTGTCAGATCCAGCTAAAGCTAAATTACTGGATGCTCCTTTAAACCAAGACAACCTGTTTGGCAACAAAGCAGAAGTAGTACTTCAAAAGATGGAGGAAAAGCTAAATCTATGCAAACTGTTAGATTTCCTGCAAGTACAGCCTCCCAGATTTAGTAGGCACTGGCCTTCTAAGAATTGGTAATTTCCTGCTGCTTCCAGGCCTTCTCGGTCCAAACCCAGAACCAGCAGAACACCCAGGCTTCAGTCCCAAGGTACTCGCAGGCCTAAGCAGTGGGGGGGCTCCCACTTCCAAAGCTGGGAGTAGTAAGACACCCCCTTATGGTAAACTGTCACAATTACTTAACTTTAAATCTTCCAAACCCTGCTCTACTGACTTCCTTTAGGGGGAAAGATCGCCCTGCATGCAAAAAACTGGGAACTCATTACCCAAGACAACTGGGTTTTAAATATAGTTTCCCAAGGATACAGATTTCACTTCCACTCCTTACCAACCCCAGACGGTTGGCCAGACCTACCCCCAAATCAGTGGGCAGAGGCTCAAAAGCAAGTTCTCTCCCTTCTAAACATCAGGGCTATTCAACCTTTCCCAGAAGACAAATGGGGGCAAGGTTTCTACTCGAGACTTTTCCTGGTACCCTGAAAAGATGATTCCTGGCGTCCTATCCTGGACCTGTCTATCCTAAACATTTGTTTGGTAATCCCAAAATTCAAAATGCTAACTCATCAGCTGCTTCCCGTGCTAGGCAAAAATGCCTGGCTGGCAACACTGGATTTAAAGGAAGCCTACCTGCACATCCCAATAAGGGAATCTTGCAGAAGATACCTACACTTCATAGCAGGCTACATGCACTATCAGTTCTCTGCACTGCCCTTTGGCTTATCTACTGCGCCCAGAGTATTCACAAAGTGCCTAGCTCCAGTTATTACATTTTGCAGGCAAAGAAATATTCAAATATACCCATACCTGGACGATTGTCTAATTCAGGCAGAAAGCCAGGACATACTATTAAATCATCTGGCATTTATAAAGAAATTACTGACTTCTCTGGGGTACACCATAAACAAAAAGAAATCCCATCTAGTACCCTGCCAACAAATTGTATTCCTGGGAACAAGCTTGAATACAACTTCCCAGATGGCCTACCTCACGCCAGAGAAACAAGTTCATTTGACGGCCTACTTCAAAAAACTGGCCATAAAGACCCAGCTGTCTGCAAGGAAAATACTGCAAGCCCTGGAGTTCATGGCCTCTTGCATTCCACTAATTCCATATGCAAGACTGCATATGAGGAAACTACAATGGTATCTAAAAAAAAACATTCTCGGGACCTAGAATTAATGATTCCTATCCTACCTTGTCTAAAGAGAGTTCCTTAGGTGGGCAGAGACCTGCCACCAAAACAAGGGACTGCCATTCACTCTACCCCCCGCTGCCCAAACCCTAACAGACTCATCAGACTATGCATGGGGGGCTCACTTGGCAGGGCAGTGCATTCAGGGCAAATAGAACCAGAGTCAAATTCACCTGCATATCCATCAAAAAGAAATGTTAGCTGTACAGAATGCTCTGACAGCCTTCAAGGACCACAGTCTTCCAGGACAATTATTGGTAAAGACTGACACACCACTTATGTGGTACATAAACAAGCAGGGAGGAACCCACTCGTGCCCTCTCTGCAGATTAGCCATGGCTGTGTGAAACGCAGCCTTGAGCTACCAAGTGCACCTACAAGCTCAATTCCTGCCAGGCAAACTAAATACACTGGCAGATGACCTAAGCAGAAATCTCATGGACCCACACAAGTGGAAACTGGATCCAAAGATATTCAACATTTTGAGAAACAAATGGGAGAGCCCAGTGATAGACCTGTTTGGCTCCCCTCGCAACTACCAATTGGAAAAATTCTGCACAAGGGCTCACACCAGACTAGCTTGGAAAAAAGGTTTTTCCATGTGAAGGACAGGGCATCCAAAGTGCTACTAAAGATCAAACAGGACAAACCAAGGACAATACTTATTGCACCAGACTGGCCACGCCAACACTGGTACCCCTTCTTGTGCAGTGGGTCACTTCTGGAACCATGGCACCTGCCTCAGACCCCTGCCCTGCTGTCCCAGGAGGGCCAGATTCTGCACCCACAGCTTCAAACCCTGAATCTTGCAGCCTGGCTAATTTCATGAGCTCTCCATTACCATCCCTCAGTAAGAAAGTGATTTGTGTCATTCTGGAGGCAAGGAGGCCTAGCACTAGAAAATCCTATGCGGAAAAATGGAAAAGATTCTGTTCCTGGAACCAAACAAGAGATGGACACAACTGTGCCCAATTTTACCGCACATTCTTCAATAAGGGATGGACACAACTGTGCCCAATTTACCGCACATTCTTCAATACTTAACTGCGATGCTTTATTAGGGCCTTTCCTTTTCTTCCATCAAAATTCATGCCTCTGCCATTTTAGCTCATTATAATACAGACACCCCTCTTCTCTCCTCCACTGCTGAAGCAGTTCCTCAGAGGGGCCAAAAACTTTAAGACCACCCAGGAGAGCCCCCTACTCCAGCCTGGGACCTTAACTTTGTATTGGAAAAGCTCACTCTACCTCCCTTTGAGCCAGCTGCAAATGCAGAGTTGAAATTCCTTTCTTGGGAAAACAGCCTTCCTTCTAGCCATCACTTCAGCAAGAAGGGTGTCTGAATTACAGACCCTCATGGCAGTGGAGCCTTTCATCATCTTTCATGTGGACAGGTTGTCCCTCTGGACCATTCCCTCCTTTATGCCCAAGGTGGTATCCAGTGTGGCCCTTAATCTGTCCATTCATTTGCCAACCTACCTTTCTAATCCACAGAACAAAGGGGAACAAATACTGTACTCCTTGGATGTGCACATACGACTTAGATTTTACTTGGACAGGACTAAGCCTCTCAGGAAATCTGAACAGCTACTGGTTGCATTTGCTGCAGGGGCATAGGGGAAGGCCATTTCAAAGCAAACCATTTATAAGTGGATAGGCCATTGCATTCATTTCTGCTGTAAGCACCATGTAAAACCTACCCCACAGGGGGGTAAGACCACATTCAACCTGGGCTGCATCTACCTCTACAACCTTTCTTAGAGGTGCTCCTACCAGGGACATCTTAGAAGCTGCTACCTGGAGTTCTGTACATACCTTCACCAAGCATTACCACTTGCCAATTTTTTCTAAATCCAGAACTGGTTTTGATACTGCAGTTTTGCAGGCCCTTATATCTGGTAATTGCCTCCTCCCTTCCTTAGCTTTGGGAATCTACCCAAATGTTACGACTGCAACAGTGAAACACAAAAAAAAATAGTACAATTGTGTACACTTACCATAAATGAGTGCATTCACTGTTGCAGTCCTGGTTACCCTCCCTCCAGCCCCCTGACTTCTATTGAAAAACTGATGTAATGGCGTCGGCTGCATGCTTTATACCCCTGACTACCTGATGTCATGGAAGATGAGACCGCAACCGACGCAGGACCCAAGACTTTAATCAGGCCGACTGGGCTACCTGCAAGCAGATAACCCAAATGTAGTGACTGCAACAGTGAATACACTCTAACATCCACATTTATGGTAAGTGTACACAACTGTACTTTTTGCAGGATTTGACTTTCTTCTGTAGTTACATGTGAGAGTATCAAATGTTTTAATTATTGTATTAGAACTCCTCTCTGTCCCTTGTGTAAAGGTTTACCCTAAAACTAACCATATCAGTAAAAACTAAAAGAAAAACCCAGCCAATCTAGATTTTCCACTGTGTGATTCCTTAAAACTTCTTGTATTGTAGGTAACATTGTCTGGGTTTTTTTTGAGTTTTTACTAAAACTAACCATATGGAAAAGTACTGCACTTTTAGTTTGTTTAAAACATGCTCTGTTTAAAGCATTTGGTGACCTCTATAAAATATGGTCCCAGAATGTAAAACATGGGAAGTTACTCGCATTAAATGCAGAAAAGAAAATTATCTGCCGTAAATCACATGGGCTGAGACAATTTCCTTTCTGAAACATGAAGTCTGAATAGTAGGAAATGTTGGTAACTTTGATCTTTAATAGGAAAAAAATGTATATTAAAAGAAACGGAAGGGTTTCTGAGTGCTAAACATCAAATAAGTGATGAAAGGGTAAAAAGAATAAGGCTGGCTATGTAGGAGGCTGTTTTTTATCTTTTGGGGTTAGGATATGTTGGAAGAGATTCTTTTTAAGGTAAAGGATACAAGTAATGGACTGATCACTGGCCATCAGTGGCCTAAAGGGTGACAATTTTCCTTGATTTTGTAAGACTGTGCAGACAGGTACATGTGAAACTTGCACTCATTTCCTGTCTAGCAAAGTGCATGATCCTCTTTCCTTCTCACTCTGTTTTGAAATCCTCCATACCCAATTGGCAAGAACCAAGACAAGCCAGTATTGTAGGAAGAATTTTCTCTGAGGGAAAAGGTTTTCTTTACAAAATGGTCGGGGGGGGTACCACCTTACATTCTTTGTTTAAGCTTTTTGTTGCAACTGCTGCATTGCACCTACACTGCTACTTTTCTGGAAAGTGCAGTGCACCTGCATTAATCCTAATTGATATGATTTTCAATGAAATTCTCTCAATGGTTTTTGAAGTAGTTAAAGATTTGTTTATCAACCATCTTTGCCCATTTTTTTCTGTCCCTCAGAAGTTGGTAATGGTGTGTGCGCTGAGAGAAACCGTATATTGCTTTGCATGATTAGGATTTGTTTTCAGGATGTTTGTGTCCTAAACATTGTTCTGTTTTACAGGATGAAGAATATTATTTAGTGAAATGGAAGGGGTATGAGGAGTCTGAGAATAGTTGGGAGCCCAGGAAAAACCTGAGATGTATGTCAATCCTCAAGCAGTTCCACAAGGATCTGGAAAAAGAGCTGCTCCGTCGTGGTGCCAAGGTGAAGAAAGGGATGCGTCGGCTAGATCCCAGTGTTTCTCATCAGTTGGTGCTAAAGGCAAAGCAGCGCAGAGTGATTAAGCAGTGGGAAAAGCACTTGAATCTTAAACGTAACCACAAGGGGCGCATTTTTGTGGAGAATGAGGTAGACCTTGAGGGCCCTCCTCGGGATTTTACATACATTAATGAGTACAAAGTTGGGGATGGCATTACTCTTACTGAAGTAGCAGTTGGCTGTGAATGTAGGAATTGCTATAATGAGGCAGTGAACGGCTGTTGCCCTGGTGTCTCAATGAACCGCTTTGCTTACAATGATCAAGGACAAGTGAAGCTTAAGGCAGGTATGCCAATCTATGAATGCAATTCTCGTTGCCGATGTGGCATAGAATGCCCCAATCGTGTAGTTCAGAGGGGCATTCAGTATGACTTTTGCATATTTCGAACATGCAATGGACGTGGTTGGGGTGTCAGAACAATGGAAAAAATTCGTAAGAACAGCTTTGTCATGGAGTATGTAGGCGAGGTAAGATGTCAATGTTACATTGTCTAGACATTAACTGTATTGAGATGACCACTTATTCCTTAGCAAGATTATCTAGCATCTCATTAGACGACCGTGACTGGTAGATATGAGCAACTGTGTTCATGATCTTGAATCCATGTGTGGAAATGTAGAAAACTGGTTCTGTTTGGGACATTTGCACAAAATTGGGTTTAGTTGTCATTGATGTGCAGGCATATCTTGCTCAGAAAAGAGGACACCTGGAAACTCGCCCTAGACCTCCCAAATCAACTTATTTTCTCCAAGCCTAAATGGTAACTCTGCAAACTCTGCTCTCTCTTATTACCAGATGCCTCAACTGTCACCTTACTCATGAAGGATGTTTAAGATTCATGTCCTCCATTCACAAAGAACACTGAAGGTTAAGAGGTTTGCTACAGGGGCACAAACTTTTCAGTTTTCTTTCTTGCCCTTTAGGTTGTCCACTGTTCTAGGATATTTTGCCAAATACCCTGTTCTAGTTTTTTGCCTACTTCATATTGAAATGAACTCTCATTTTACTTGCTGAATGGTTACCTAATGTAGACCTTTATTCAGGAGGTGATAAGGCCATCAACTACCCTACCTTGTACCTGTCAGTTTCTGGAAGTCCAATCTTATACCCTCTCACCCACATTTCTTTCACCATCTTTGCACAGATTGAAGCTGTTAACTATTGAATTTAATTCTGAAGTGTTCTACTTGCAATATGAAATTGAATTTTTGTATATTAAACCCTATATACAGGAGGGTCCAATGTGAATTAGTGTCTCATAAGCCAGCATTCACTATCTGGCTTCTTTTTTCACTGGAATTGCCCCTCCAAAACATTGTATAGCTTCTTTATGCCCCCATGTATTTTTACTGGCTAGACAAATATATGCTGAAGAAGTAGGATTGGGGCTAGCTAGATTGTTACAGATGTTCACAAGCCAGTTTTTTTGCATTATTCAGACAGTAATGGATGGCCACTCAATTGCATGCAATTAAAGTAGTCTAAATAGCTTCAGTTTGACAATGGTAGTGCAGGATGTCTCTTGTCCCTTGCTATGCTGATTTATGTTGAGCATGGCAAATTAGTATTTTTATGAAATCCTTGCAACCAAAAGGATCACACAGTTGAGTGTAAAATAGCTATGTGATTGTAGATCTCCCTTGTTTTACTGGTTTCCATCTTACTGACATATGTTGGAAAGTGTAAAAGCCAAAGTGCTAGTACATGAGATTTCATTTTGTGTTTAGTAAAAGTATCTTAATATTTTCTTTCTTTAAGGTGATTACCAATGCGAGTCTGTTTTATTGGGTACCATACAGTGCTTTCATTTACTTCAAAATATATGCAAAGAACAAAAATGATTGAGAAAACCTTTATTAATTACTCTTGGATATATAAATACGGTTCTGCCTAATGAAAATCTCATTTACATCCATATTTTTCTAATTAAACCTAGAGTTGCAGATTACCACCACTAATAGGGGAATAGTCTTTCCGAACAAGTCTGAGACAGGCTTTAGTCATAGAAATTTCTGTTCATAATATTTCATTCAAACTGTGAAATATGGGAGCCTCTTGTGCCATCTCTTCCTGCTGCTTTACATACACCTCACTTTCCTGTTTGACTCCTGTCGCTGCTCCTAGTCCTCTTCACTTCCACCAAAGTCGTAAGTCACTTGGATGTAAATTGACTATATAGGAATTGCTAATCTATCATTTCCTTTACAGGGTGGTGAGGATGCAAAGCTGTCCAGCCAATAAGCACAAGGTATTAAAACAAGTTTCTGGATAGTGTGCAAGTCATGAAACACGACCCAGTGAATTGAAACTCATTCTGAAGAGGTCACTGGGGAAATGCGCACTATCATTTGAACTGTGCATATTGCCTATAGGTAATTTGGAAAACTCCACTTCACTTGCTTCATGCGTATGGGAGGTAGGAATAAGCCAAAGCACCTGGGGAATACTTGCATGGACACAGAGGGCATGAAGATTTCAGTTCAGTTCTCAGCTGGGATGCTTTCTGTATGAAGAGTAACTTGCTGCATTTTGTCACCCTAGCCATTCTGCTTTACTTTTCATGACAGATATGTTTCATGACAGATATGTTGGTAATTCCTTTAAAATAGCCAGTCTATTTTAGTCTGTACTCCATCTGTAAGCACTTTAAGTAGTACTGTAAGGAACGTCCGCCTCCATTTTAACTTGGCTGTCATTCTGTTCTGTAATAACATCCATAAACTGCATTTCTTTTGAAATGATGCATCCAGGTAATTGGTCTGTGTGCTGTTTGACCTGCAAACTAAATTTTTCTCTGACTTTTTTACATGTGCTGCAGCACCTGTTTTTTCTATTGAGAGAAATTTCACCAATATAACTGTAGATATGATGTATAGCCTTTCCAGATGCAGTTGGTGAAAGTCAAACTTTTAGACTTGCTATCAGAAAATATTTGATCCTCCTATAAAATTTAAGGTCTCCAGTTTTCTTAAATCGGATGCCTCTTCTGTCCTTTCCTAGACAAGCGAGTTATTTGATCTCTCCTTGGAAACTGCAGCCATAGTTTGTGGTCCAGTCACTTTTCGGACTGAATCAAAGGCTCTGGCTCCTCCCCTTACCAATAACTCCCTCTAAGCAGAAAATTACCACCGATCTTGTTTCCAGTTCGTTTGCTTCAGGTGTAGGTCTCGAGGCTCGGTGCTTTGAAAGCAGCTGAGGTTTTTGCGGGATGGGGCGCTTGGGCTTCGTTCATCAGCCCTATCTAACTTCCCTTTACTTGACTTTAGTTTAAAAAGAAAAGAAAGCCTGGTGTGGTGTGTGTGGTGTAGGAAAGTTCTTTTTAAGTAAGGAGTTTACAAATTTTTAAGAGAAACAGTTTTTTTTTTTCTTTCTTTCTTCCCCTGTGGTGAAATCTAGTCAGACTCCAAAAACAATTGGTTTTTACTGTTTGGTGGAAAAAAGTGACAAGATGCAACATTTTTAGGATCTTTCTGTTGGTTTTCCCTGGGAAACTGACTCCATTTTTGGCTTGACCATGGAACAAACTACTGGTCCCTTGATTGGTCTGTCCTCCAGACTCTCACACACACACACACACACACACACACACACACACACACACACACACACACACACACACACTTTTTGCAACCAGCGCAGGCTAGTGATTTTTGTCTTGGCCACAGGTGGGTTGAGACTGGCCATAGCTTGTTCCAGAAACCACTCATCAGATCTTTTTGGTGTAGTACCTTCAGCTGCTATGGAACAGGGGTTCTGACTGTTGGGGAGAGTGAAGGTCCTTGGCAACCAGTTCTGGATCTTTCCTAAACCTGTCTGTGATGGTGTCCCAAGTTCAAAAATGCTGTCACCTTGTGATCTGTTACCTCCTCTTCCTCATTAAGTTTCCTGGTAACACTAGATTTAAAAGATGCTTATCGCATCCCTGTATCATTCAGATGTCTAGACAAACTACCTTAAAATGCTTGATCACATTCAGTTCCCTATCTTACCCTTTGGACTATCCACTGTACCAAGAGTGCTCGGTGTCTAACTCTAGTTGTAGCTCATTGCTGACTACAGAGTATCCACACTTTTTTCATATTTTACGACTTTCTTACCTTTGCAGAATAGTTTCCAACGTGTCAGGAATTTCTCACTTTGGTGAGAGAGTTCTTGCACAAGCTGGGATTCCAAGACAACATTCAAAAAGTCTCTTGACTCCTTTTGCACAATATTGTGTTTTGGGGTGCCAGCTAGACACCTCAGTTCAGAGTTTTTTTCACAGGGGAAAAAATAGATTTATATTCTAGATTTATTTCTAATTTTTTCCACTTGGGTCACTGACTGAAAACCTCAGGAATTTGGATCTTATGGCATCTGATTCGCCTGTCACTGGAAAGACTCCACATACAATGGTATCTGAAGTCTCTCTTGTCCCAGCACTAACATCCTATGTCTTCAAATCCTAGTGCTGGGGTTAGAAGAGAAATCAGTTGGCTGATTACTGCAAGTTTCCCTAAAGCAAGGCCTGTATTCCCTCCCTGATCCAAAGCAGTCAACACACATTCCTCAGAATTTGCTTTGACAAAAGTTTCAGGAGTAATAAAAGCTTGAGATACCAAGAACAGACACAAGCACACAAATATCAAGGAGATACTTGCTTTGGTCAAGGTACTCAGCTCTATGAAATTATTAGATGCTATGTGGTCCTATCTCGCCTACATTCCTTACTCACGGGTTCAGAGCCCAGAATCGGCTCCGACTCGGCCAAATCTCTCTAGCGCGAAGTCTCTAATTGGCTGGGCTAACCCGGTATCCCAAGATGCACCTCGCCCTAGCCCCAGATATCATTTACCGCTCGTAGAGTTAGGACGTGGTCTTGCTTGGCTGTGGCTAAGTACCCTTTTTAAAATACTTCTAAGTATTTAGCAGTCTACTTTTTGATAAAAGTTATTTTAATAGCTAGCTTTATATCGGACTAGTTGTGAGTTTTTTTAGTACTGTGTTTTTGTGGTATCCCTACTGTTTTCGCGGGCTGGGCCTGTTTAAGTTAGAGGACCTAGTCCTCTCCAGTGTGTTCCCTTGCTGTTTTGCTTGTTGTTTTGTGCTTTGTTCTTGGTGGTTAAACTCCCTCTTAGGAAGCGTTTAAATTAGAGTTTCCTTGTCTGTTAAAGTGGCTTTTGGTCTTCCCGCCTTCCTCTTGTGTTCGTCTCTGTCAGTTGTGAGTGGCGCGGTTGCTTACCATGTCGAAAGAACTGAAGGGAACATAAACCCTCTGGGTTTAAGAAGTGTACAAAATGTGGCTATAAAATGTCCATTACAGATGGGCACTCTGTGTTTATTGTCTTGGGGCTATTCACTTGCAAGACTCCTGTAGTTTCTGTCATGTTTTTAGCCCTAGGGTACTGCAGGAACATAAAAATAAGCTGATTTTGAAGGGTCTGATGGGTACTGCAGGAACGTAAAAATAAGCTGATTTTGAAGGGTCTGATTAAGCCCTCCTTTGAGGAGGCCTTGGAGGCATCTTCGTCTTCTAGTACCAAGTCTAAGCCTCCTAAGGCCAAGAAAAGATCTCAGGCTCCGTCTGCTTCGTCGGAGCCATCGGAGAAGGTTTGTAAAGTGGATACTTCCTCCTCTGCTCCATTGTCCTCCGGGCCGCAGGAGGTATCTGTACTGGAGTCTACCTCGGCTCCGATACTATTGGAACCTATTCGGAGCCGGTCACCCAGTGTCAGGCATGAGTCTCCAGTTAGGAGATCCAGATCTCCTATTTCTTCCAAATCCTCTAGGCTGTCTGATTTGGATGTGGATAGGGTGGTCCAGAGGCTCCTGCAGTCGCCGGTGTTAGCAAAACTTGTTTTCGGCTCCGAACCGGTTCCCATTCTAGTACCGATGATTCCTCCTCCGAACACCCATGTCGTCGGAGCCGGAGTGCTCCACGCTGAGTGAAGTTCTGATGTCGGCTCAGATACCCCATGTGAGTCTATCGGAGCCGGCTTCGGCTCCAATCAGGTCTGCTCCGTCCTGGTTTCGGCACTCGGGTTTCCTCAGTCGGACCAGAGGGGGATACCTCGGGACTCCTCTCGGTGCTTCGGCTCGGGGAATCTCGACTCCGGTCGTGGTCTCTGAGACTGGTCGGTCTTCGGACTCGGGGGGGGGGGGGGGGACTGGCCTTTGAGGCCATGAGCGCACTGGCCAGGTCATCAGTTACATCACCTGGATCGGTCACTCCGTCCCCTTACACCCCGGCTAGAGCCTCTGACGCCCCCCTCTGTGGATGGAGGTGCCCGAAGGTCTGGGGATACCCTCTTGAGTGGTCCCCTACTTTCTGAAGGCCCCTCAGAGTCTGTGCCTGAGGAGCCTCCCAGAAAGAAGTTGTGCAAGAGGAAGCACATAGACTCCAGGACGAGTCCCTCACTTCCGATACCGACCTCGAGGAATCGGAGGGGTCCCCCAAGTCGTCCTCCGATGTCTCTCTCCGACATCCTGGAGATTTTGAGACGGGCGACTGGAGTCTGTATTCCTCAAGGCCTTCGGAGCTCAACCCTCCGCCTCCTGGGTGTCTTCACCCTTCGAACTCCTGGATTTGATTTGTCGAAGGGTGTGGGAGAACCCTGATTCCGTAGAACCGGTGCCCAGACGTCAAAACAAATTCATGTCTGCTCCCCGGGGAAAGAGTTCTTTACTAAAGGGGTTTCGGTAGATGCCTTGGTGGTGGCAGCAGCCACTCAGCAGGAAGTTGCAGAGGCTTCTTCTTCAGTCCACCCTCCTAACAAGGAGTCCAGGAGTATGGACCGGCATGGGAAGGCGTACCCTGTCTTCAGCAACCTTTACCTTGCGGTCGTTTAATTACCTCTGTCATTTCACTCTGCTCCAAAGAGATCTCCTGAAGGAGCTAAGAGATACTCTGACAGGTAACATGCCTGAGGTGGTGGTGCAGACTGTTAACGCCCAGTTGTCTACCCTTGGTTCCATTGTCAACCCGTCTATGAGGCTCATATCTTATGCAGCCGAAGGGGCAAGTAGGGCAGCTAGCTCAGGTGTAGCTCTCGGAAGGCAAGCCTTGATGCGCCTGTGTCATTTCGCGGAGGCCTTTAAGTCTTCCTTCACTGACTCCCCCTTTGATGGGTCCTCTCTCTTCGGGCTCAAAGTGAAAGACACCCTCACCAGATGCGAACAGGAGGGAAAGACCCTATCTGCCGTAGGGGCCTGTTTTTCTCTCCCTTCTAGGCCTTATCCCAAGACTCCGGGGAGAAAATGTGGTTCAAAAAGTCTCAGAGGTCCTTTCCTACAGCTCAAGGTGAGTCCCCCTCCAGAGGCAGTGGGGGGGGGTTATTCCAGAAGGTGCCGTCCTAGAGGCAGAGGAGGCCCCCGCAACTCGGGAGACCGCGATTCCTTTCACGGTTCTTCCTTCCAGCGTTCCTGAGGCATTGCCCGACTGTGCTATTCCGGAGCCAGTTGGGGGCCGAATTTCGTTGCATCTGGAAGCCTGGGAAAGCATCACCCAGGATCGTTGGGTGCTTCGAATAGTTACCGGAGGTTACACTATTCCCTTTGCGTCGACATGCTTCCCCCAGTCAGAAGGATCCCGGACGTCCCACCCAGTCAACGGGATCAAGCAGCACTAGAAGTTGCAAAGCTGCTAGAAAAAGGAGTCATCCAACCAGTCCCCTCAGACCATGTTGGATCAGGAACTTACTCAAGACTCTCTATGGTGCCGAAAACCTGAGACCCATTCTGGATCTCAGTCTACTTGAATCAGTACGTTCTGAAGTCCAAGTTTCGAATGGTCACTCTTCAGTCCATTTTTCCATTGCTGGAGAAAGGAGTATGGATGTGCTCCATCGATCTCAAGGATGCCTACTACCACATCAAAATGGAGAAGGCATCCAGGAGTCATTTACGCTTCCGGCTTGGAGCCAGTTACTTCCAGTTTCGTGCCCTGCCCTTTGGTCTCACCACAGCCCCCAGGGTGTTTACCAAGTGTTTGGCAGTGGTGACAGCTCACCTGAGACGTCTAGGATTCCAGGTGTTTCCATATCTGGACGACTGGCTTCTCGCCGCCCCCACCAGGCATCTGCTCGTTCAAGCCAGGGAGACTACCATCTCACTTTGCCAGCGTCTAGGAATTACCTTGAACTGGGAAAAGTCTGCCTTGCAGCCCTCACAGCGTGTTGTTTTTATAGGCGCAGAGCTAGACTCTATTCAAATGCGCACCTTTCTACCACAAGAGAGGATAAGAGTGCTGCAGTCTCAGATCCACACACTGTTGCCTCAGAAAAGTTCAGGCCAGGTTAGTTCTTCAGCTCTTGGGATCCATGGCCTCCACCATCATGCTGGTACCTCTGGCCAGGTTACACATGCGGTTCCTACAGTGGCTACTGTCTGCTCAGTGGTCCTTTCAGAAGCTTCCTCTTTCCCACTTGATACTTCTCACGGAGCTGCAAACAGGACCTCCTCTGGTGGCTGCACTCCGCCAATCTGGACAGAGGAAGGAGCTTGATTCCTATGTCTCCAGTGGCCACAGTGACCACGGACGCCTCCCAGATGGGGTGGGGGGCATTATCTAGGCAGGACGGTCCAAGGCATATGGCAAGATCACGAGGTACACTTGCACATCAATGTTCTGGAGATGAGAGCGGTGTTTCTGGCGTTGCGAGCACGCCAAGACTCTCTACCTCTGGGAACGATTGCAATTCACTCGGACAATATGTCCGTAGTGTGGTACCTGAACAAGCAGGGGGGAACCAAATCTTATCCCCTCTGCAGAGAGGCCATGCGAGTGTGGCATTGGACAGTGTTCCCAGCGGTTTCTAGTGGCAACGCACATTCCGGGGAAGTCCAACTTGATAGCGGCCAGGCTAAGAAGAGCTATTCTGATGCCTCACAAGTGGTCCCTGAACAACCGAGTGGCTGTTCAGATTTTCAAAAGGTGGGGTCAGCCTTGCTGCGATCTCTTCGCCAGCCCCCTCAGTGCCAAATGCAGCAAGTACTTCACTCTGATCCCCCCACAGGCGAGTCACCCAGGAACGCTCTAGCTCACGATTGCTCCCCGGTCTGGTCTACGCTTTCCCTCAGTTTCCTCTGTTATCAAGAGTGATCCAGAAAGCCATATCCTTGGGAAGCAAGATGATCCTTATTGCTCCACACTGGCCTCAAGTGTGGTTCCCTTTTCTTCAACGGTACGCACTGGACAGTCCGTGGGCTCTGGACCCAGTGCCGGACCTCCTGATTCACATGTCAGGACAACTCCATCCATCCCTGCAAACTCTCAGGTTGACAGCCTGGCTGCTCCACTTCCGTCGCTAGTCAGGCGACCATTCCTTTTCACCTGAAGTGGTGCACATCTTGTCTTCTTCTCATAAGTCTTCCACCAGGAAGATTTATTCCAGCAAATGGAGGAGATTCTCCATTTGGGCTCAGGCCCAAGGTTTGGACCCCTTCACAGCCCCAATTCCGTCGGTCTTAGATTTTTTAGCCATGTTGTTCCGTCAGGACTCCGCGCCCGCTACCATTAAAGTGCAGTTGGCTGCAATTTCCAATCTTCACACATCTTACGAGCCCTCTCTTATGGGCCACAAACTCTGTAAAGCCTTTCTAAAAGGTGCTTGGTTACTTCGTCCCCCTGTTTCAGAACCTGTCCTGCCATGGGACCTAAACCTTGTGCTACAAGCTGTTTCATCACCACCCTTTAAACCAGCTGCCACTTCTTATCTTGGAAGACGACCTTTCTGATGGCCATTACATCGGCCAGGAGGGTATCAGAACTTCAAGCTTTGTCCATTAAACCTCCGTATTTGATCTTTCATAAGGACAATTTCTCTGAGGCTTAACCCGTCCTTCCGAAGGTGTCATCCACTGTCAATCTATTGAGCTACCAGTGTTCTTTCCGAACTTTTCCAATAAAGCAGAGTTCAGGTTTCGTCAGTTGGATGTGCACAGACAACTGAGATTTTATTTACACAGGACTAAGCATGTTAGGAAATCTGATCAACTGTTTGTGTCCTTTTCAGAGAACAGAGCAGGTTGTCCTATTTCCAAGTGCACAATTTCTAAATGGATCAAAGATTGTATTTCATTCATCTACTCGTCAGCAGACAGAAATTTACCTTTTCCCGTCAAAGCTCACTCTACCAGGGCTATGTCTACATCAATAGCTTTCCATGCTAGGCTTTCCTTGGATGATATTTGTGCTGCGGCTACTTGGGCCTCTCCCAACACTTTTATTACTCATTACAAACAGGACCTGGCTTCTAGGGGCCAGGCTTCCTTTGGTTCCACGGTTCTCAGAAGTATCTTCCTATGAGCCTCCCAGGATAGAGGTGCTGGGGACGCTGTCCCGTGAGTAAGGAATGTAAGCGAGATAGGACCACATAACATCAGTTAGTTATGTACTCACCATAACAGTCTATGTATGTGGTCCATCTTGCCTACATTCCTACGTACCCTCCCACCTGCCCCCTTCCTAGAGGATTTGGAGGAATATTGACTCTGTGGACCCATTGATTTTGTTCCCTTATCTGGCTGGAATTTCTTCCAGTGTTGATTTGAGTATGGGTTATTTATGATTGGTATGATTGCAAACAAGATCTGAGGCTAGGGCGAGGTGCATCTTGGAATACCGGGTTAGCCCAGCCAATTAGAGACTTGGCCGAGTCTGAGCCGATTCTCTGCTCCGAACCCATGAATAAGGAATGTAGGCGAGATGGACCACATACATCGATCGTTATGGTGAGTACATAACTAACTGTTCCCTGAACCTCCTTCAAGTTATTACTGTCCATATCTGAGTCTTGTAGTACATCAACAAGTAAGGGTGAACTGGGTAGTATCCCTTTTCTAGACTAACCTTGTTAGCTTGGGCCATAACTTCACAGCACACTTCCTCTCTACAGGCATATCCTGCATTCTGTCAGAGCAAAATTGTGTGGCAGATGAACTGAGCAGAACAAGGACAGACACTCTTGAATGAAATCTAGATCAGGGGTCTTCCAAGATTGAATCCAGGAGGATTTCAAGTAGACTTATTTGCCTCCTGTCTGAACAATCAGCTGGCAAGATTCTGCTCTTTGTAGGAAGGCTTGGAAGGCATATGCCTTTTTCTTTCTTTTGGACAGGAATTTTCCTGTATGATTTTCCACTCTTTTTTTTTTCCATTGATATCCAGGATACTTCTAAAGATTTCAAAGAAATCCCCCAAGATCATTGTGGTAACTCCCTTCTGGGGCAATAGTGATTATCCCTTCCTTTGGAACTGGTCACGAGCAATTACCACAAGCTTCCTTCGAGAATGGATCTAATCACACAAGACTGGGGTGTTTGTTACACCCTGACCCCAGCCAACTTCAGCTGGGTTTTTATTTCCCTTTAAGCATATGTTTGAGGATTTTCAGCAGGTAGTAATGGTGGCAAGAAAGACTGCTGTTGGTTAGCAAATCCTATATTTGCAAATGGAAAAGGTTTTCTGGTTTGTGCCAACAAATCGGCACTCATTCAGGGCTAGTTCTGTTTTTTTTTTTTTTTTTTGTTTTTGACTCTTGCTCTCACACACACACACTCTCATATCTGAATTACTAGCCTGTGGCCTTTGCTTCTCCATCAGGGTTAATTTCATCCATTTCAACATGTCTGCCCATGGATTCTCCTGTTTCGGTGCAATCTCATGTCAATTTTTTTTTTTTGCATAATAGGCCTCCAAAAAAACCATTGACCCCTCCTTGAGATCTTTATTTTGTGTTAGAGAAGTTAACACTTACTCCATTTGAACCAGGTAATCTGGCTGACTTTGGGGTCTTTTTCTGATTGCTGTGACCTCTGAAAGAATAGTGCAGGTTGTAAGCTGTCCCCCCACCCAGAAATGTGCTTTCTATAGGCATTATATGATTCGTTCTCAAAGTGATATCTTGAGTTTACTTAAGTCAAACTATCCATATCCCATTTACTGCCTGAACCTAAAAGTGAGTAAGAAAGGGATGCCATTCACATTGGATGTCAACAGACAATATCCATCTTGGCAGAACTAAATCTTTTGTGTCTTTGGGTAAGAAAGGACAACTTGTGTCAAAGCAGTCAATTTCCAAATGGTTGTCTGTTAGGCCTTTTCTTGTACTGTGCACAACAAAACTCTTCCAGGCAGGATCAAAGCTCACTCTACCATTGCTTTGAATTTATCTATGACTTTTTTGGATAGGGTTGGATTCTAGAAGTATAATAGACGCAGCAACGTGGTCCTCTGCACATACATTTACTAGACCACTTCCTTCTCCAAGACTAGATCAGGCTTTGCTAGGACCATTCTCCAAGGGATCCTGGACCCTTCCTCTTCCACCTCCCAGCCGTAGTAAGTTAGGATGATCTACCCATCTAGATACTGCTACTGCAGCAGTGAACGATATGAATGTAATACAGTTGTGTTAAGTAAACCCACCATAATGGTAGATTTTGATCACTGCTATAGTAGCCACTCGCTCCCTCTATCCTTCCACCCTTTTCTTGTTTACACAAGGGTATGAATACTTAGAACAAAGCAAGGAACATTTGGGGCTCAGCCTACCTTATCCTTGGCATATAAGTTCTGAATGGCTTTGTGTCTAAACCTGTTAAGTCGGCTCAGCTCGAACTGACTGGGAGTTTGGAAGGTGCCCTACAGCTTTTGAAAGCTGGCTGACTGGTGTGTCCTTGGCAGGATTATAGCCCATATAGCAAAGGCTTATGCAGCAGTGACCATTTGGATATCTACTGTTATGGTAAGTTTACTAACACAATTTGTACTTTCACTCCCTTCATCTGCTTTAGTCTCTGATATTTAAAATAGTTGTAGATATTTGGTGGGTATTCTTTTTCTTTAGTTTTTGGCTATTTTGCCATTTCTTTTTCTGTTTACTTGACAGATTGAGTGTCTTGGGAGAAACCCATCAGGTTTCAAAGAGTGTGGCATGTGGACAGAAGATTGTAAGCCAGGATGTCCAAACCAATTGTGTTTATTTGGGACATTCTTGCATTGAGGTACATGGAAGATGAGCCCTAAGCAAGGGCCTTGACAGAATGCTTAAGTAAGTGGTGGTAATGGGACTTCTCCCTGCCACCCCCCCCTGCCACCTCCCCCCACACACACACACACACACACACACACACACACACCATCATCATCATCTGCCAAGAAACTGCTACTCAGCAGAATACAGCTGCACAAGAAATAAAAAAGCTGCTAGGCAAGCAAGCCATCCAGAATGATCTTGCCAGACTAGTGCAAATCCAGGGTATACTCAAGGTTCTTCATAGTATCAAAGAAAATCTGGGACCTCCGACCCATTCTGGACCTCAGCCACTTGAGCCAGTAAGTGAAATGGACAATTCCTGATGGTTGGTTTGTCCATCTATGTGACCACACCCAAATGGACAGATGCCGCAGAACATTTCTTTGCTTTTGGCTGGAAGCCAGTCACTTCAACCATTGCCATTGTTAAAGTGCATGGCAGTGGTTAGTGTTCCAAGTGCATGGCAGTGGTTAGTGTTCCCATATCTAGATGCATCTACTGATTCGCGTCAGGAACTCCTCGCTTCATCTTTGTTTATAGCTAGGGATAACTGTGAACATGACCAAGTTGAAGCTTCAACCAATACAAGTGATAGAATTCATTGGAGCACAGCTTGATGCAAATTCCAGACTACTGGAATCAAGAGTTCACTCTTCAGCAAAAAGGCAGTAGCTGTACTCCCAGTAGAAACCAACAGTAAGTCAGTACTATAGTTTCTTGGTTGTATGGCAGCCACTATTATTTAGTTAATCTAGTCAGATTTTGTAGGAGGTTGTTCCAGTAGACCCTTTCGGATCAATGGCCAGTGAGATGTCAATTCGTGAATTTTCCAGTGGCTGTCAATGAAAATTTGTAAAAAATCATATTCCGTGATGGCTAGAGTCTCCAGTTCTTAAGTTTGACATTTTGTGCTTCCCTCCCGGAGCATAGTGACCACAATGCTTTTCTCCTGGGGTTGGGAGCATTTTTGGGAGAGACTGTCCAAGGCAAGTGGTCCCCATCAGAAACCTGTGTCCACATCAGTTTCCTGAAATTGAGGGAGTCCTACCATTGCATGTCAGTCAGGACTCCCTTCCCAGGGGTGTGATATCCTTCCAGACGGACATGTCGGTGGTTTGGTGCATCAACAAATTGGAAGGAGGACACTTTCTTGCCTTGCCCAATCTGTTTGGAGGCAATGATTGTTTGACAGTGGGCAATGTCTTCTCACTGCTTTCTGATAACAGTGCACATAGAGTAAGCCGAATGTTCTAGCAAACAGGTTGAGTAGGTTATTTCATCTCTCAAATAGTCCTTCAAGCCAGTAGTTGTAGGTCCCAGCAACTGAGGATTTGCTTTACTATGCTGCATTTTATTTGCTTCCTCCTCCCAACTCTAAATGCAGCAGGTACTTTGCTCAAATCCCTCAAGGGGTAGTCCCTGAGAGATACTCTAGTCAACAGTCCAGGTCCAGAGTTGCTTTTGTTTAGCTGTCCTCTGGAATATCCAGAAAATAATTCTGGAATATCCAGAAAAACAGGTAAAGGGGGGGGAAGAGTCTGAGCCTTGGATCCACTCTGAGAAGTGGCCGAGGTCTGATCTGGGAATGGATTTGATCACCTATTTGTTGACTGATAAAAGCAGAAAGCATGGATCCAAGTTCCCCCCTTTTTTTGGGGGGGGGGTGAAGATGAGGCTTCCATGTCTTAGGCAGACAGTTCATGCACTTTAAAGGCTAATTGCATCTGGATTCAATCTACAGCCTCCCCGCCTCCATAAAAAAGGCTGATCTATTAAGATTTGTGTAATGTAATTATCTTGAGGTTGATTCTACAACTGACGCTCTGCATCAAACAAATGTGAGAACTATTCACTGGCATCTTTTCTGTTGAGTTACGGATTCTGGATTACTGCATAGGGAAGATGTTTTAAAAGATTTATACACATACAGCCTTAGTTATATATTCTAAACTGCTTGAGTAGCATGTTTTCTTATCAGAGTTTGCCTTTAGGCACACTCGTTACAACTGGGTGACACCTCCAGGTTTTTCTGTAGTTGCTTCTTGCTGGCTGACACCTCTAAGTGTCAAGTATTGCTTTATATTTGTATTCTAAAACCATACTTAAAAGTATTAATACTTCATCTTAAAGCTTACACAATTGTATTGATGATATTTTACCTCTGTCTAGTGCAGGGAAATAAGGAAATAATTGTGTTTATATCAACAAGTATCTCTGCAACAAAGTAGCACAAAACAGTTGCTTAGCATCCTAGAAAAGCTGTCAGCTGGATGAACAAAATCCTGACTGTGTGTTACTTGCAGGGTTTGCCGAGATATTGCAAGTTCACAAAATATTGCAAACTTGATACCTACTGTGAACCTAAAGAATACTGCCACTATAAAAAATATTTTGTGTTGGGAGTTTTCCATTTATATTTCTTTAGTAAACCCTTGGGTTCCAGAGAGATGAACATTTGTTATAATTTTATTGTTTCAAAAAGCTTGGTGTCCATTGGTATTTGCAGCACAAACTTTGACAAACTAAATAATTGTGGTTAATCTAGAAAGGATTTTAATTCAGCCCAGTCTTGTCTACAGTTGTATACTGCAAGGTAAAGCTGAGTGTTGCAGAGCAAAAAGTGTTTAAAGTCATAAATAAATTAACAATTTTACCTTCAGTCAGGAACAACACTTCAGGATGTGTAAAAAAAATTATTTGCAGTGCTGGGAGACCATCTTTATAGCAATTGGTAAATCAGTCTCTCTCAACAGAGAAAAACTGCATCTTTACACACTTTTTTCTTATCAAACTAATCGTGCAACTTTTTACATTTTACAGTGACTGACTAATCAATGATTTTGCAAATGTTCTCATCCCTCATGATTTTCGCCTCTGACTTTCCTATACATGACCCACCAGCTTCAAGGGGTCTTGTTTTCTGATCTTGGATGTTTCAAACCTTCCCTAGCAACAACGCACTCCTAGCCTGGAGGAGTCGGGCTAACACATTTCTTTTACAGTAGCTAACATACCTCTGTTCATACAGCATTTACTTTTTCCGTGTTACATATTAAAAGAATGCAGTTAAAGCACAGCAGTAACTTCAGCTTATGATGCTGTGTTTTTTCCACAGCCTTGCATACAAATTATATTTGCTTTTTAGCAATCATATTATAGCATCAGTAACAAAATGAAATTAATATACATTTTAATAAGCTGATCTTGTCACATAAGTTTCCCCCCTTTGTCGCTATCAGTGTTATACCATATATGTAATTATATTTTTATTTTTCTTAACTTGATAAAATATGAATATGCTTCAGCATTGTGGTAATCAATCACCTGTCAAAATAGAACTGTCATTGATTGGTACGTGCAGTGGCATTTCATGTGCGGGTGAGGTTAAGCATTTTGTAATCACAGCCTTTAGAATAGAAAATACCAAAATGATCACAAATATAATAAAAAGTACAATGACAGTACATTGGATTATGCTAGTCCCCAGGTTACCAAAAATACTGCCAACCATCCAAAAAGTGTCCATTGTTTTGATGTGGTGTCGAAATCTTTGGCCCTTTGCTCCATGAAATTTGGCAGTTTTTCCTGTTCGTCATGATGGTCGCTAATATATGAACAGCAATGACTCCTATGAGTGAATATAACCCTCCTTTTGCAGCAAGCATTATATTAAGTGCCATTCGATTCTGTAGCACCACAGTTTGCATTTCAGTCATTTCTCGATTTTACCATCCTGATGTGATGCGAAGTTTTGTTGGCCACCTCGTGTAGAATCTGAGCAAGCATGGTGATTTCCAGCATTGTCCTTTGCACTCCATACCCAGGATTAAAAATTGAAAATACTTCCTCTGCCCAGTGGATTGCTCACTTACTTCCCAGTCTACCTGCTGGTGGGTTTTCGAAATGTTGAACAGCAGGAGTAATGTAATGTAGCCTACAAAGCAACATCCAGGCCAATTTGTAGGCAGCCAGGGGTAGGTACTATCACCACAGATGTAGTAACGGTAACTTATGCCCATGCCATGCCCCCAGTCATAGCTTTTTTAAGCACAGAGTCTAACACACTTTCATGCCTGGTGTCATTACATTTGCTTTTTCCTACTGGTACAGTCCCATTTCTAGCATAACATGTCTCCATGGTGTGTGGTTGCAAGTTGAAGAGAGACAACCTTTGAAAAATCCGTTGCATTATGCCAGATTAGACTGATGTCATTAAGGTCCTTTTCAAATGACACCTGTGATGCAGGGATGAGAATCCTAGGAATTCCTGCCTTAGAATGATTAGGTATATGCGAACATATCCAGCAGTTTTTGTTTAAATTTTTGGCATATTGTCGAAGGACCAGCAAGAAACTTGTTTTCTCTCGGCCAGTTTATAGAAGGAAACGGCAGCAGAAACAAAGCTAGGGTACCTGTTGTCACTGGATTCATCATGGACTGCTACTGAAGTTGATTTCCTCACTTGGCAGATTTATCTGTAGCACCTCTTATCCCCCCCTCTTGGCTGCAGTGATTCGTCGGGGGTCCCACACGGGCAGGTGGTCTTGCAATGAGATGGATGGATCCATTTTGGTAGTCCTGCACAGTGAACGGCAGTCAGCAGGACTTGAAAAGGACCTTTCCACCTCTGGCTGAGGCCATTCTTCCCCTGGAAAATTTTGACATAACCCAGTCACCCGGTTGTAGTTGATGACAGGGATGGTCAGGAGGCTTGGATAACACTGCTCTGTTCAATGATATTGCTGCAAAACACAAATCTAGCTCTTACAATATGAAATCATGGCATCCTCTGGCAAGGTTAAATCAGCATTTCCCAATGGAGGGGTAGCTGGAAGGGCCATGGGTCTCCCCATTAATATTTCATACGGACTCATCCTCCTGGTGGGATTCAGTGAGGCCCTCATCACCATTGGAGAAACGACGTAGCATTTGCTCATCACTTTTTAGTTAACTGCCAAACCCTCCCTGCCTGACTAAGGAACAGTGATCCCTTGTAGTACAGGAAAACCAAAAGTGCCCAGCGTCCATCCAAATAATCACTGTTTTAAGCTAAATGTATGTATTCATTTTCAAATAATTAAGTAACCAGCAGTATGCTACAGTGGTGAGCGCACACACCCTTTCTGCCAGCCTCTCCTTTCCAGCCACTTACTCAATTCTTCAATTATACTACCTCATTCCCAGAGTACCATGCAGTGTGATTCGGCTCTCCTTTTGAAATTAGACTAACGGCTATCTTAATACTAAAATCCCCCTTGGCCCACGATCAGACATTCTAAATCCCCCTCCAAACCATTTAATTATTGCAGCATACTTTAAATTAACGTGCAGGTTGGTGTTAGACCTAATACTGGTACAAACCTACTGCAGTCCTGTGCTCAGAGGTGTTTTTTTTTTATTATTATTATTATTATTATTATTTGGTAGATACAACTCACTGTGGCCAGGTGTAGCCCCACTTTGTTCGCCATCACTAAGCTCTGGCTCACTCCTGTCCTCTCCTCTACCCTACCCCCATTCCCACCCACCCCACTTCCATTACATTTATAGCTAAAGACCACACCTACTACATCCCAATTATCAAATCACAACTCCTACCCAATTTTCCAATCCATAACCTCTGCCAATTAACTGTTATTCCCCACCAAAAACATATGTTTGCTCCTTCTATCTGCCTAAAAATAATACTACACCTACCACCAAAGACCAGCTTTTCTCCCACACATCATCCTACCTTCCTAGTTAGTAAACCCACTTGTAATCACTCACCTTAATTACTACTAACACTTGGAAAATTTCACACCGCTACAGACTCCTCAAATCCACACTAACGGCTACCTCATCATGTACCTTGCTCACACATCCATCATTATAACCCTTACTCTACTTGCACACACTACTTCTTACTCCCACACTTACACCTACAGTACTACCACATCACGCCACTACCAACACTAATCCTAATGCACATAAACCTAAACATGCTCCCCTCTATCCTTCGAACACCTCTCAACATACACATCCCAATACACCCTTTAACTATACAAAAAAGCAATAAACCATCCATAAAATATCACAAAAAAGCAATAAACCATCCATAAAACATCGCATGTTGTTTCTTAGACTAATTAAACTTACAGTACAAACTACCTCTAATCTAGCACTATGTGGAGACATGCACTCTAACCCTGGCCCACCCAAGCCCACAGTCCACACTACATTCGGGGAACTCATTTCCCCAACTACGCAATAAAGCCAACAACCTCCTAATACTAAACATTAATATTAGAAGCATCAAAAATAAATCCCAGACCTACATGCTAATATTTCATTGTACTCTCCATACATAGTTCTGCTCACAGAAACCTGGCTAAAACCTGACATATCTAACGGCGAAATAATTCTTCCAGGCTATAACCTCCTACTTAAAGGCCGTATATCAAAAAAGGTGGTGGCATTGCTATCTTTTTCAAGGGCCATCTAAACATAGAAAATCAGGATCTGCCATTACCAACACCAGGAACAACAAATTATATATTCCAAACTACACATTAATAATAATAAAAAAATCAACTTAATTGGCTGCTACATTCCCCCAGGTGATAAATATAGACTCCTTAGAAAATCTGCTACATTGAGCCTCAAACTCTCTCCCCCAAGAAACTGATAACTGGTGATTTTAATATTGACTGGCTAACTTGTAAATCCAGTAACCCCACTAACTTTATTAATCTTCATGTTTTTTCCCAATTAATCCAGTCTACAACCAGAGTTGACAAAATCCAAGAGGCATTCAATCCTTGACTGGATGCTAACTAATAAACCTGAGCAAATTACCCATTCAGGCTGCTTACCAGATAGCATAAGTGATTACTCTCAACCTTCCTAACCAGACAATGAACCAATGTAACCAAACCCACCTTATACCGCAAAATCCGCAACAAAAAAAACTTCAACTGTAGTAACTTTATAACAGCACTGAAAAAATGTAACTGGCTCCCCCTACGTATCTTAAACTTAGATGAATACGTTATACACATTGATTTAATATTAAAATACTGATTTAAACATTGACAAATTCATTGACAAACTCCTTGCAGTAGACAAGTTAGTGTTTCATACTTTAATTCCATCTTCCTTGAAATTCTAAACTGTCATGCCCCCCCCCCCCCCCGAGAACCATCAGAATTAAAGCCAACTATGCCCCGTGGTTAACCAAGGAGACTAGATCCCAATTAAAAAAACAGGGAAAAAGCCTGGTCAGACTGGGCATAAAATAAATACCCCTGCTGCTAAACAAAAATACTTAGAACTTAGAAATCTGATTAATTTATTTTGTCCTGTTTGATCAATTGTTTTGTTAGTATGACACACAAATTAGACACCAAACCAATCCTAAGAAATTTGGAACAGCCATCAATGAAGTATTACATCCAGGAAATGCTAGCACCCCCACCCCTGTAAGTACTGATAGCTCAACCAATATAGCAACCCAATTCAACAAATATTTTACAGAATCCATCCTAGCCCTGGCTAACTCGCAGAAATCGGTCCACAAACAGTAAGTTACCTAATAATACTACAGAACAACTTTTCACACTAAACCTGTTTCTACACCAACAATCAGAAGACTACTTAGTAAACTAAAACCAACACCCCCTCTGCCTATAAACTATCTGCTGAATACTTAAAGATAGCTGCTGAGGCAGTAGCAATACTTATAAACCGCTCCATTAATGAAAACCTAGTCCCCCAACTCTGGAAAATCTCATACATTACTCCACTACATAAAGGGGGCAGTTCCAAAGAGTTTACCAATTACCGCCCAACTGCAATTTTATCTCCCCTCTCCACAATCCTTGAAAGATGCATCCATACTCAAATTATGACCCACATTAACTCCAATAATCTACTTGCCACAAGCCAGCACAGTTTTAGACCTTCCCACAGCACCATTACCGCCCTTACCTCCGCTATCTTTCTTGGTCTCCAAAGCATTTGACATGGTCAGTCATGACAGACTAATCAGCACTCTTTCAGAACTAAATCTTAGCTACCCCACTATCTCCTGGTTCAGAAGCTACTTAACTGACAAGACAGCAAGCTGTTAGATGACATCTTGAACTCTCGCCTCTACTACCGGTTTCTCTAGGAGTCCCACAGGGTTCCATCCTGGGACCCCTGCTGTTTTCTTTATTTACCAACAAACTTCATACAGCCACACTACAGGCCTCAGTCATCCAATATGCAGATGACTCTACGCTTTGCTCCTCTTCCTCCCTCCTTGAACTGCAACAACTAACTCAAGCTTCCTTTCTCTCCGTTAAAAAAAAAAAAAAAAAAAATGGCTTAATACTCTCATCGAACATTAAATCCCAACAAAACTAAACTCCTTATCTTTCCACCCACACAGTACACAACCCAGCATTTAACATCACCTTCACTAACCGTACAGTCATTTCTCCAGTCAGCCACACCAAACTGCTAGGGGTAGAATCGACAGCGACACCAAACTGCTAGGGGTAGAATCGACAGCGACATGCATGTATCACTAACTATTAAAGTACACACACAGCTAGGTCTCTTGTATAGACAGCACCAGGGCCACGATAGCTTGTACTCCTCTCTTCTCTACCCTGCTCTATGCCTCCCTAATTCTCACCAACATTAGAAAATCAGAATTATCCAAGATGCAAGCTTGCTACAATAAAATTGCCAAATTCGCAACTAATTCACCTGTTAAGAGTACATCGCTGCATTCCTCTCAAGTAGCTTTCCTGGCTAGAACTTCCCCACCTCCTACTATATAATCAACTCCCCGGTCAAAACACCATCCCATCAAAACGTAATACACCCTTGCACCAACATAAAAGTCCTTGGATCCAACCACAAACCTCTACTACAAGTATCTAATGCCAATAACTCTGCAAGTGAATCCCTCTACAGCAGTATAATTGCTAAACAATGGTTCATAGGTTCATAGTTTGGTACTAGGCTATTTGCCCTAGGGCCTATATAAGCCTAGACAAAAAGGTACTTTCGCCACCCAAGAAAATTATTTTCCTGTGCCCCTGTCGAGCAGAGCCAAAGAAGTGATCCCTGGCGTGAATTTCCTTTTTCCCATCCAATCATCAAGATTTTTCTTGAGTGCTAATGAGGAGCTCTGTTTGACATAGGTAGTCTGTTCCAGAGTATGGGAAGTCTCTGGGACAGGAATCTATCCCTCCAACATGTTCTGTTTATTGTGATGACAAGGTTTAGGTCCCTAGAGCATGTAGCTCAGAGGGATTGGGGTTTCTTTAAGTGGAGCGTGTTCAACAGCTCTGAGTTTGACATAGCTTTGTATGTTAGGCAGAGATTGCCTCTGAGTAGGCGCTATGCGATGGAGTAAAGCTGGAGTTTTTTGAGACTGTCTGCGTAGGGCATCTGTTTGAGGCCAATAATCCTCTTTGTAAGGTATTTCTGTGGCTTTTCCAGTTATTGTAGATGTCTTGTGAGGTACATACCAAAAGGGGCGTTTTACTCTATAATGGGTCTAATGAGTGATGAGTAGGGGGGAACAATTACCTCTTTTTTTTTTTTTTTTCTGGATGAGAAACCTTTTGTGATGAGGTGAGCCATGTAGAAGGATTTCCTGACCACTGTGGTGATGTGATGAGACTACTGTCCACCTGTGTCCCAAGGTCTCTTATGAAATGGAACAGACTTCCCCACAATATCATAACATACCTTCTTCAAATCCGCCCTAAAATCGCATCTGCTAAATTCTTGTCTATGATGACCCCAGATAACTTTTAAAACCCTTGTTTTTCTCTCTCTAATTTTCCTCTCAACCATCACCTACCATTCAAATCCTGTTACCACTCACTTCCTCTCAACAGTCCTAACTCTTTCCCTCCTCTTCTTCACCTCCCCTCCTTTGACGACCACTTCAAAACCTATTAACTAAGTCATCAAATTCCTTTTCAAACATTGATTCCCTATGAGCTGGGCATATTACATAATTTATGTAAACTGTCTTTATACTGAAACTACAGCAAATAAAATGTAATACTCTGCTAAAGTTCATCTGGCTCATGTTTTACAACTTGATTACTGAGATGTATAAATACCAACCGATGTTCACTAACTTGTCTACTGGCAAGGAGTTTGTCAATGAATTTGTCAATGTTTAAATCAGTATTTTAATATTAATCAATCTGTATAACCTATTCTGAATAATATTGTATGCATATCCCTTTAAAGAATTATTAAAATGTGTTCCCTGGTCACTATTGATAGTACATGGTATACTGAATCTCGGTATGTATTCATACAGGTTTTTTCACTACTATGACTGCATCAGCTTTGCAACATGAGTAAGCTTCCACCCATGCTGAGAACATACACACCACCACCAAAATAAATTGTAAATTATTAGTCCTAAGCATCTGAATGAAGCCCAGCTGCACATAAACAAAAGATCCCCAGGGTCGTGGTAAACATGCAGTCTTACTGTTGGCATTTTTACTTGCATTATACTCTTGACATATACCACAGTTTTGTACATACTGAAGTATCAAAGAGGAGACATGAGGGGCATACCAACTTCGGTTAATTTGATTAAATAAAGCTGTTTTACCTGTATGGGCCGGTAGATATGTCCTTACCAGGTAAGGTAGCAGAGGCAGGCGCCACTAGTTGGCCATCTGGATGTCACCATATGCCATCAGGGGATTTTATACATCCATCCTTGAGCCACCTCTGAACTTCTCCCTGTAATGCTTCAGCTTGAAAAGTTGACAACTTTTCAAAATCAAACCCATCATTACTGAAAAATCTGTGTATGTTAAGTATAACAATCTACCACTGCTTATTTAGCAGCTTGGTCTGCCAAATTATTACTGTTTGCTACAATATCTATACCTTTTTGATGTGCACAACATTTGATTACAGAAGGCCTCCTAGGGAGTAAAAGTGCATCTAACAATCATTTTATGTACCCTGAATTCTTTAATTTAATTTGATTTCCTGAAGAGGTCAAAAACCCTCTCCCTCTTTCCAAAGTTGTCCAAAATCATGTACCATCCCAAAAAGCATAACTGCTGTCTGTAAAAATATTGGCCACTTTGGCTAACTCGCAGGCCTTTTGCAGAGCCACTAACTCTGCTATTTGAGCAGAGTGAACACCCTCTAATCTTTTGTTGCAACAATATTGTCTGTTCGGTGCAGACGACTATTCCTGTAGTCAGTTGCCCCTTTGATTTCTTCCACAGGAACCATCCAGAAACAAGTTCATGTCAGCATTGCACATAGGAATGTCCTTTGTCCTTCCTAGGAGAAAGCAAATTGTTAGATCTGAAGTAGTTAACTTCATTTGTTTATCAACCTGTGGGTATCTGATCCGAGCTGGCAGTTTTATTCAGCTAAGATCCGAGCTCCAAACTCCTCCCCCTTACCCGTAACCCCCTGCCATCCTCTGTCCTCAGATCTCGTTTGCCGCTGCTTATTCAAGCACCTAGAATGAGTTCCAGGCGTAGGGTTTCGTGAGTTTCTCAAGAAAAATTACCTTTTTTCATCTAGTTTTTTAGTTTAATTATGCGAGTGAGTGTTCCCTTTGGTAGTTAATTAAGCTAGTCTTGTTGGTAAAATTTATATATTTTTTAGTTAGTCTAGTCTTCCCTCTTCCCCGTGTGTGTGAAGGTGTGTTTGGGTTTGGCCTATTTTATTACTATGGCAGAGGCCCCTAAAACCTTCTTTTGTAAATGCACCGAGTGTGGCCATAAGCTATCTCTGGCGGATGGCCACACTCTGTGTGTTATCTGCCTTGGGGTTGACCATCTTTCTTCGGGCTGCACAATTTGTGCAGCCTTCAACCCCAGGGCTTTGAGGGATAGGAGGTAGAGGCTGATTCTGGCGGGACTTCTGCCCCCGGACTCGGTTTTGTCCTCTTCTCCCTCGGCGGCACCGGCCGCTACCGCAGCGGTCCCACCTTCTATCCCTGCTCCCCTGGCTGGGACTCGCCCTCCCACCATGGCTCAGGAGGAGAGGGAATCTAGGAGGGAGAAAAGGGGAAGGAGAAGCACCACAAGTGGCAGGCTGAAGCTTCCTCTTCGGCTCCACCAGCTAAGCAGTTGGTCTCTCCTAGGGCTTCCGGGCCTTCTCCTTCCCGGCTCCATTCACCCCGCTTTTCCCCGGAGGAGGAGGAGACCCGGTCGCCTTCAAGGTCTTCGAGGCGTCACTCCAGGCCAGCCTCGGTGGCCTCGTCTAGATCAACCCGAAGTTTGTCAGATGCAGATATGGACCGGGTGATGCGTAGGTTTCTCCAGGCCCAACTGCAGATGGGAGTGCTCCTGCCCCCCCCCCCCCTGGGGGGGGCTCGACCCCCTTTTTTTCCCTGATTGCTCCTTCTCCGACCCGCTTCCGGAGTTCGGAGCCGTCGGATCCAGGCAGCATCGGAGCTGGGGAAGGCTCTGTGCCGATAGTACACCCTACTTCGGCTCCGACCGCCACCCTCGAGTTTGTCTGGTCCTTTTTCGGATCCGAGCTCTCGGAGCTGAGCTTCGGATCCGGAGGTGTCAAGTGTGTCTTCGGCTCTGTCTGTCGGAGCATACTGGCCCTTCGGATCCGATTGCATCGGTGCCGGCTCCGGTCCGCACCTCGGATCCGAAGGGGCTGCTCTCGGAGCTTAGAGAGAGCAGTTCTCCTTCGATGTTGTGGAGAGGGTCTTGTCGAGGGACTCAAGGCCCCAGGCTCCTGCTGCGGTTCCACCCATCACTCCCTCTCAGACGGGCCTACCTTCCATCACCCAGCCCCAGGGACAGCCTGCGCCTACGTCCTAGATGGTTCCCTTGGAGGAACAGGATGTGGTTGGTGAGGCATCCTCGGACAGCCCCCCCCGAGGAGGTTCCTCACAAACGTAAGTGCAAGAGGAGGCACTTGGACTCGCCTGAGTCCCTGACAGAGGACACAGACTTGGAGGAAGGGGAAGGTTCCTCCAAGGTCACCCCAAAAGCCTTCCTCCGATGAGTTTTGTGTTTCTGGAGGCGTTTGATGCAGGCCCATCTGCCACTTGGGTGTCCCCTCCTGCCGATCCCCTGGTAGATCTGATCACTACCAGGGCATGGAAGGAACCGGACACTGTGGAGCCCATACCAGAGAGACCAGACAAAATTCTCAGTCCACCCACAGGACTGTTTGGAGCAAGGGTGCTCCAGTAGATGCAGAAGGAACTAGCCCAGGAGAGTTCCTCGGTCCACCCTCCCGACAAGGAGTCTCGGACGATGGACCGCATAGGGAAGCTGATGTTTGCTTCAGCCACCTTCTCGGTAAGGTCGCTGAACTACATGGCACATGTGATACGACTCCGGCTGGGATCTCATCAAAGAATACGCAGGGTCGCCCCCAGAGTCCATGTCTGCCGAGGATAAGAAAACATTCTCAGCCGGAATGGCCCACTCTTAAATTCATTTTGAACACTTCAATGCGACTTCTTTCCCATGCCACGGAAGGAGCCGCTAGAGCTAGCGGAGCAGGCATTGTCTTACGGCGGCATGCTTGGCTCAGTCTCTGACTTTGCGGAACCCTTCAAGGCGTCCTTCGCAAATGCCCCTTTTGACGGCTCTTCACTGTTTGGCAAGACCGTTTGCGACACGCTGGTCCAGAGCGAGAAAGACTGGAAGACGTCTGCCATCGGAATCCGCTTCTCTGCTCCCCAGAGGTCCTTCTCCAAGAACCAAAGGGGACAAAAGAAGATGTGGTTCCAGAAATCTCAACAGTCCCGTTTCGCTACGGACCCCTCGTCCTTCAGAGGCAGAGGAGGACAGGGTGGACGCCAGCCCAGAGGCAGCGGGGGACCTGAAGAATTTCAGGTTGAGAGAACCCTTTTCAGATCGGCCCACGCAGCAGCCCTGGGGGGGGGGGGGGCGGTTCTCGAGGCACCTAGCAGTTTGGGAGTCCATTACAACAGATTGCTGGGTACTTCGAATCCTATCCAGAGGTTACACTATCCCCTTGGGAGTCCATTACAACAGATCGCTGGGTGCTTCGAATCATATCCAGAGGTTACACTATCCCCTTCTCCCTCTCAGACCCCGGAGCTTCCCCGATGCCTTACCCAATCAAAGGGAGGCAGCAGCCACAGAAATAAAGCAGCTGTTAGAAAAAAGAGCAATCCAGCCCATCCCCCAAGATCAATCCGGATCAGGCTTCTACTCCAGGTTCTTTTTGGTGCCAAAAAAGACGGGGGACTTGAGACCAATCCTCGACCTGTCAACTCTGAACCTGTTGGTTGCCAAAGAAAAGTTCCGGATGGTCACTATTCAATCCATTCTTCCACTCCTGCAGGAGAACGACTGGATGTGCTCTATAGACCTCAAGGTTTCTCCGCTTCCGGCTAGGAGCCAGTCACTATCAGTTCTGGGTCCTTCCCTTTGGTCTCACCACAGCCCCCAGGGTGTTCACCAAAGTGATGGCTGTTGTAGCGGCCCACCTGAGGCTTCAGGGAATACAGGTCTTTCCGTACCTAGACGACTGGCTCCTGACCGCCCCCACCAGGCATCTACTCTGTTCAGCCAGGAATTACTTCCTTCACTTGGCCTCTCATCTTGGAATTTCAATCCATCTCAAGAAATCCTCCCTTCAACCAACTCGGACCTTAGATTTCATAGGGGCCAGGCTAGATGCAAACCTGTTGAGGGCCTTCCTAACTCCGGACAGGCTTCGAACTACATTCCACGTGATGGCCCTCTTACAATCCCTGGCTCCCCCAGCAGAATTGGTCCTGAGGGCGCTAAGTTCCGTGGCGGCTGCCATCAATCTGTCACCACTAGCTCGTCTAAACATGAGGGTCCTGCAATGGACCTTGCAGGTCCAATGGTCCATCTTGTAACATCCGCTAAGTACAGCTATCCCCCTCAGCAAGGTTTGCAGGAGGTTCCTACTCTGGTGGATCCAATCCTCTGATCTCTGGGAAGGGTGCCCCTTCTCTATGACCCCACCTCAAGCCACGGTGACCACGGACGCTTCTTTCCTCGGGTGGGGGGGGACTGCATGGGCAGAACCGTCCAAGGCACGTGGACACTCTGAGACCTTGTTGCACATCAATGTCCTAGAAATGAGGGCGGTGCTTTTAGTGTTGCAAGCATTCCAGGCCCTTCTTCCCTTAAGGACAACTGCGATTCAATCAGACATGTCCCTAGTCTGGTATATCAGCAAACAGAGGGGAACCAGATCCTATCCGCTGTGTCGAGAGGCCATGAGAGTTTGGGAATGGGTGATCGCCACCAACCGCTTTCTCATAGCAATGCACATTCCGGGTCGGTCCAACATTTTGGCAAACAGGCTGAGTCGAACCATCCTCTCGCCTTACGAGTGGTCTCTGAACCCGAGAGTAGCGAAGCATATCTTCCTCAAGTGGGGTCAACCTTGCTGCGATCTATTTGTGTTGCCTTCGAATGCAAAATGCAGCGAGTACTTCGCTCTACTTCCCCCTCCAGGGGAATCCCCCAGAGACGATCTAGTCCATGTTTGGCCATCCGGTCTACTTTATGCTTATCCACCTCTCCCCCTCATGGTAAAATTCTTGCAGAAAGCTCATCGGTTGGGGAGCAGAGTCATCCTCATAGCCCCATTCTGGCCTCGTCAAACGTGGTTCCCTTGCCTATGGTCTCATCTGGTCAATCCGCCATGGATTTTGGATGCAAAATGCAGCGAGTACTTCGCTCTACTTCGGAATCCCCAGAGATCTAGTCCATGTTTGGCCATCCGGTCTACTTTATGCTTATCCACCTCTCCCCCTCATGGTAAAATTCTTGCAGAAAGCTCATCGGTTGGGGAGCAGAGTCATCCTCATAGCCCCATTCTGGCCTCGTCAAACGTGGTTCCCTTGCCTATGGTCTCATCTGGTCAATCCGCCATGGATTTTGGATCCCACTCCGGATCTGATTTCTCACCCCCTGGAGTTGACCTCTCCAAACCTAGACAATCTCAAGCTCACAGCTTGGTTGATCCAGTTCCAGTCATAGCTAGGACTCCTGGTATCTCCTCCTCTGTTAAAGCTATTTTAGTAGCCGCTCATAAACCTTCTACTAGAAAGGTCTATAAGAGCAAATGGAAATGTTTTTCGATCTGGGCAGAACATAGACATATGGATCCCTTTACAGCCCCGATACCAGCTGTATTAGTTTTTGTCACTCTTCTTTGATCAAGGTGTCAGCTCCTCCACCGTCAAAGTCCAATTAGCAGCAATTTCACACTTTTTTTCATGTGGGAAGTGATCTCAGTTCATTAGCTTCTTCCAAGATCTGCAAAACTTTCGTAAAAGGTAATTTCCTGTTAAGGATTCAGTTCCTCCGTGGGATTTAACCCTTGTTCTTCAGGCTCTTACTGGGCCCCCCTTTGAACCTGCAGCTTCGGTGGATCTTAAATACTTATCTTGGAAAACGGCCTTTCTCATTGCCATCACTTTGGCTAGAAGGGTTTCAGAGCTTCAAGCCCTTTGCACCAAACATCCATATCTGGTCTTCCATAAAGATAGTTTCCCTCGGGACCAATCCCTCCTTCTTACCTAAAGTCGCCTCAGAGTCCAACATTAATCAATCTAGCAACTTACCGTTTTTTTTCCCAAATTATCAAAACCAAGGTGAATACAAATTACATTCTTTGGATGTGCACAGACAATTGAGGTTCTATTTACACAGGACTGCTGATCGTAGGAAATCTGAGCAACTCCTTGTATCCTTTGCTAAACCCTTTTTGGGTAAACCTGTGTCAAAAGCTACATTGTCCAGATGGATTTCACAATGTATACTTCTTGCATATGAGTTCTGGCCGACCAGAACCTGTCTGAGTTCACGCCCATTCTACTCTATAGATTTCCACTTCTGCTGCCTTTTGGTCTAGGGTGTCCTTGGATGACATTTGTTCAGCAGCCCCTTGGGCTTCATCCCATACCTTTGTTACCCATTACAAGCTGGATATAATTTCCAGAGGGAGGGCGTCCTTTGGCTCTGTAGTGCTCCGGAATATTCTTCCATGAGGACCTCCCAAGTTTTTTGGTAGCTGGGGACTCTGTCCCACAGGTTGATGAACAAATGAAGTTAACTACTTCAGATAAAGAAGTTATGTACTCACCATAACGTGCCATCTGAGTAGGTAACTTCATTTGTCAGTAACCAACCCCCCCCCCCTCCATCCCCCTAACCTGTAGTTCGTCCCTTTTTAGGATCTTTTTGCTCCCTGTATCAGATGACATCAGGTTAGGATGTTTAGTTGATCCTTTGGTTGCAGTATTCTATAATGCTAAGCAAACTCGATCTGAGGACAGAGAAGGATGGCAGGGGGTTATGGGTAAGGGGGAAGAGCTTGGAGCTCGGATCTTAGCTGAATAAAGCTGCCGGCTCGGATCCGATACCCACAGGTTGCTGACAAATGAAGTTACCTACTCAGATGGAACGTTATGGTGAGTACATAACTTCTTTTTACATGCACACAATCATGCTCTTCACCATCCTCAGCAGTACGCAACAGAGATGCTGGATTTAGAATGTGACAGCAGATCAGAGAAATAGATGGATCAGAAAGAAGTGCAAGTTCATATTTAGTTAGACTTGCAGTCGAGTGGTTGAGTTTTCATTTTAAGCAAAGAGATGATGCAGAATGAGGGACAGCTACTGTGAGATCATGCCTTAGCACCAGCAATTGTGCAAGATTAACTAGAATGGCAGGAGTGGCAACTAAACAGGGTGGAAAACCTTCTGCACAGAATCAAGTGCTGTGCTGTAATAAGCTAATGGTTGATAGCTGTCCCCATGTTTCTGTGCAAGTACTCCTTGAGCAAATCCATTTCTTTCATGACAGAATAAAATAAGTCTCATCATAGTCTGGTAACCCTAAAGCTGGGGCAGTAACCAAACCTCGTTTCAAATTCTGAAATGAATTTTCCTCTTTACTATTCCAAAGGAGAGGCTGTGGTGTATTCTGCTTTAAGATTTGTTAAAGGTTTGGCAATTTCTGCGTAGTTGGAGATCCACTGTCTGCAATATCATGTCATACCTAGGAAAGACCTAAGCTGTCTGAGTAGCTGGACGCGGGGCCTTGGATATTGCCTCAGTATGAGATGGTAAAACTTGCCTGCTACCTTGAGATATTAAATGACCTAGATAACGTACCTGAGGCGACCACAATTGCAGTTTTTCTCTAGATACTGTGTCCCTTTTCTGCAAGGATAGTCTGAAGATGCAGGGTATCCTGACATTACTGAAATAAATTTGATGCTGTTAGTAAATCTGCGTATTGTACTAACACAGACCCACCTGGAAATGTCATTCTCCAAGTCTTTTTTCCGAATTTGCAAAAATAATGGAGATTCAATATATCCTTTTGTCAACTATGTCCAGGTATGTTGCTGTCCCTGATAAGTAAAGGCAAACAG
This sequence comes from Protopterus annectens, assembly GCF_019279795.1. Taxonomy (NCBI): domain Eukaryota; kingdom Metazoa; phylum Chordata; order Ceratodontiformes; family Protopteridae; genus Protopterus; species Protopterus annectens. Next base: position 817,861,123 of record NC_056741.1, on the reverse strand, counting down.
TCAGGGTGAAAAGGTATTGAAAAGAATGGGTGAATAGGTATTGAAAAGAATGCTGAACATAAATATATTACAGAAAATTAACTAGCTGTAGGTAGTATGCAACTCGGTACTGTTGCTTGGTTTGGAACAACAAGAAAAGTAGGCAATACTGCATTATTTACAGCCCTTAAATCTTGTATAAATCTACAAGTATCCTTTCCTGGCTTTTTTACTGGAAAAATAGGAATATTACAAGGGCTTTTAGCTAGTAGTATTCCTTGCTGTATCAGAGACTGAATTACAGGTTTGATTCCCTGTTCTGCTTGCGGCTTTAGTGGATATTGTGAAACTCTAGGGAGAGGTTTTGATGGGTTTAATTTTTACTGGTTCTGTTGATTTTCAGTATACCCATTTCATTTGCATGCTTAGCCCACAAGTTGGCAGGTACCTATTTTAGTAACTCTCCTTGTGTCTGTATGCTTCCAACAGGCTGTTCCATAGCTTCTGCTAAAACTGCCAATACTTCTCCCTTTAAATGCACCCTTTCTGGGGTACAGTAAATAGTACAACCTAGCTTGCATAACAAATCTCTTCCTAGCAGATTTACTGGTGCAGTGGTACTCGAAAGAAAATAATGCTTTTCTTCAATCGAACCTAAAGAAATGGGGATGGGCTCCGAAACAGGATACATAACTGTAGTATTTGTCACTCCGACTGCCTTTACTTTATACTCTGATACTGGTATTTGACTATCTGAAGTAATTTTTAACACTGACCTAGTGGCTCCAATCTCCACCAGAAATGGGGTTTTCTTTGAATTTATTTTCAACTTGACGACTGGTCCGTTTTGATCTATTGGTAGTAGAGAGTTAAGATTTACTTCTGTGTTATTTCCTTGATCTAGTCAGTATGGAACTTTCTGACTCCTTCCAATCTGAGCTGGTGGTGGTGGAGGCAAAACTGCATTATTATAATTTGGTTGCCATTCTGTCCAAGTATTTTTGGACTCTGCATTTGCCTGTGTGGGCATTCCCCTCTCAAATGTCCTGCTTCTCCACAATTGAAAAAAGATGCGTTCGATGAAGCCGGAGGGGCACTGCTGCACCTTGTTCCTTTCGGCCAGCACTTTTACTAAATCCTCTAGCAATTCCTCTACCTCTTCCCCTGCTTCTGCCTCGACCCCTTTGGTTTTCCAGCTGTCTGATTTGTAAAGTTAACGGCTTATCCTCTTTGTAAAGTTAATGGCTTATCCTCTGTGTCCTTTCTCCATTTTTCCTGATATGTTGTACAGTGATATTGCAGCACTTAATAAAAGACTCAAGTCCTTTCCTTGCTAGTCTATGAGCACTTGCTTTATTTGATTTTGTACAGGGGCTTGCAGACCCAAGTCTGTTGTCTCAGCCTTTTCCAGTAACTGCTTTCTTAATTTCATCTGAAGTAACTACCCTAAGCAGCTGATTTAAATATGTCAAAGTAGAATTGCAACATTCTATTATAGTTTTTAATTCCTCTTTGAAATTTAATGGATCTTCTCTAATATTTGGAAGCTTTTTGGACATAGAATGCAAATCAGCAGGGGTCCAAGGACAATGAACAAGTTTTCTATTGTTAGCTCCCAGAATTTCCCTCTGAGGTGCCAAAAGATCCCCTCCACAGGTAGCGATCTCTTGTTGTACCCTGTCATGTGAGTATGTATGATGAGATCACATCAAATGCTAATGCCCTTGTTGGGGAAGTAGAAGTTATCTGAGAAGGATAGGAAGAAGAACCCCCCACGACAGCAGAAGCCTGCTCAGAAGATGAGGATTGAACAGAGGGACTAATCTGAGATGTAACGGTATCATGCAGACTGGGTGTCCAATGGACGGTTGACCGAAAGGTGGGGGTCTGAGAAACAACGGAGTTTTCTACAGGTGGTACCCGTACCTGCGCATATGGGGGTGAGGATGCAGTAGCTAGTGGAGGATTATCATTCTCTTCAGAAGCTTCTGCTTTTTGGCCATTCTCAGTTTGTTCCAAACCTGCTAAGACAAGCTAAAGGGATCCCTTTTTACTGGTCTGTACTGCCTTTTTAACCTCTTACCTGTTGCAGCAATTTCTTGTTGGCATTCTGCAACCCTGTTAATGCTGACTCTTTTTTTAAGTCCTTCGCTGTACCAAGAATAAAATGCTGTCATTTGTTCCCCACCTACTTTTTCTTTTCTTCCAAAATACCTTTCAATGTCATCAATTTAGTCTCATCATAAGTTGCATTTAAACCCCACCAGAAGAATTCTTAGTAAGCTGAAACCAGTCTTGCAAATATTTACAACTTTCCTTCCCATAGTTTAAAATACATAAAATATGCAGGTGTTCCCTTTTCAAGTTAGGCTTGCCTTACAAATCCTGGATCCTGGGAGTTCCAAAGACAGAAAATAAGTGTAGTCATCCATACACCATAGAGGGAGGGAAGGGTAGGAAGTCTGACGGCGTGCACCAACAGAGGAGAGGTTTTGATCAGCCTTTTCCCACAGCACCCCTTACTTTCGTCCTGACATGAGCTCAAAGGTTACAGCTCCAGCATTGTGTTCGGTATAACTGGGTGGATAGTTACTGTCCAGAACTGACCACGCTGTTTTGGAACCTCCGAGAGTACTTTCAATCACACTTGCGACCCAGCGTGCTATGGGCTCGTGAATTTATTTCAACAGTGCATACTTCTGAATCTAATCATGTTGTAGGCTCATGAACTCGTTTTAACACTTTACAATCTGTCTCAATCATGTGGTAGGCTCAGACGTTTCTCATACCTCTTAACTTTCAATCCCGAGCGTACTGCCCTCTACACAAGGCATCTTCTTGTGTTAATTTGTCCTTTACTGTATGTGCACATAGATGTAGTATTCTCATTTGCTGTGGGGTCCTCCCACTTTTACTTTGTATACCTTGCAAACAACTCAAACAAACAACTCAAGTCATTCACTTATTCTACATTTTGCTAAAATTGTGTAAAAGAGAGAAAATAAAACGCAAGCCAACCCCTTTTCCTTTACAAAACAATTTCCCTGCCAAGGCTAGTATGTTTGCACACCCAAGTCTGACTATTCCATACAAAGCAGTCTGGAATTCACAGAAAATCTGTGATGGGCCCTATTCCACAACTGCCTTGCAGCAATACCAAAGTTCAGATCTGAGTCACGGCACCAAAATGTTAGTCATAAATAAATGGGCATAAGTCAGGAACAACAATTCAGGATGTGCAAACAGAAATTTTTATTTACAGCACTGAGAGACTATCTTCATAGCAGTTGGTAAATCAGTCTGTCTGAACAGAGAAAAACTGCATCTTTATATACTTTTCTTATCCAACCAGTCATGCAGTTTTTACTTTTACAATGACTGTAACAAATCAATGACTTTGCAAATGTTTTCATCCCTTGTGATTTTCGCCTCTGACTTCACGCTAACAGCTTCCTGTACATGACCCACTTGCTTCAAGGGGTCTTGTTTTCTGACCTTGGATGTTTCAAACCTTCCCTAGCAACAACGCACTCCTAGCCTAGAGGAGTCAGGCTAACAAATTCCTTTTACAGTAGCCAACATGTCTGTGCTCATACAACACTTACTTTTTCCTTGTTGTATATTAAAAGAATGCCGTTATAGTAGAGCAGTAACTTCAGCTTATGAAGCTATATTTTTTTCCACAGCCCTGCATACAAATTATATTTGCTTTTTAACAATCCATAATGAAACTGAAATTTACATTTTAATAAGCTGATCTTGTCCCATAACAAATGTATGTAGTAGAATTTCATTCTCACACACACCCTCTTGTCAGCTATATGTAGCCCATCATTGGACTGATTCTTTCCTAGCAGCAAGAGTGCAAAGGGATTCTTTTAATGGGACAATTTATGACCAGCTGTGGACTAACTGGATCTATGCAAGTTAATACATGTAGCGTACAGGATGGTAATGGAGGGCGGTCCCCCCCCCCCCACTTCACTTGGACAAAACTTGTGTAGTTAGAAGGGAAGATGTACGTGTTCACATTCTGAAAGTTGCATTATTAGTTTTCGCCTCTTAGCTGGGCTATCCATAACCACCCACAGAATATTTAACAAATGTTGGCACTTGTCAAAAAGCAAAAGACTGTTTGCCCCTGTCATGCTTTTTGTAGTAGTAAAAGGAAGTGTTGGCATGCTTCACATTCAAACTGTTTCAGTCTTTATGGAAATAATCCAAGACTGATTCTAATGGGCTCGTTACTAATGAAGACCTTTCCAGCTGTGGAAAGGTGAACAGAGATTCAGTCCCAAATTACTGTTGGATTCTTAATTTCTTAATCAAGGTTTCATATAATTAACAGGAGGTGTTAAAAAACAAGCTGCCATCTTTATTACAGGTAATATTTCTAAATATGGGAAGTTTGTTTTTGGCCGAACTAGCCGACTTTTTAATCTGACCCAAAACAGTCTCTTGATGCAGTATAATGAAGGGTTTTTGTGTAACAAGAGGGAGATTTACTGGGGGCTCTGTTCCTAGGTTGTTAGGATTAGCAAGACATTCTTTTAATGCCAAAATCCATGAATTTTAAATTAAGACTGAGCAAGTTTAAAAAGTTGGCCAGAATTGACAAGGATTCTGAGATATGCACAGCTTGTTGTGGTGATCTCTAACGTGAAGATGGTTCTGTCTATTCAGATGCTTTTTTGAGAAAAAGATACAGGGAGATGAAACTTCCATATGATTTGGGATACCAGATTTTTTTTTTTTTTCTTAGTTGAATCTGGCCCACCTACAGCACCATCACTTTGTTGCCTTGGTGATCAACTATGAAAATAAACAGCACATTAACAATATTCATACTTCAGAGAGGATCATTCGGTTTCCAAGAGGTGTTCCACGTCACAGCAGAAAGCCCAAGAGTAAGAGCAGCTTCCCGAATGCAATAATAACATTTTAGAAAAAGGGTTGTCGCCTTGCTATTTTTTCATCGTGGAAGTGCAGGGTGTGGTACAGCTGTAACATTTGAAGTTCTGCCAATCCACATATCTAGCTTAATAAGGCTAAACTTAAAAGGAAAAATGCTCTGTCAGAAACTTTAGAGCTCTTATCCTTGACAATGAAAATACTTCAGGAAAACTTATCTGTTCAATGTGCTGAAATGTCAGCAACATAGTCACATTTTGGTTTGATTGGCTGATGTTCTTCATGTTTCACTGTTGCAGTCATTACATTTGGATAATCTGCTGGCAGGTTGCCCTCAGTTGGCCTGATTAACAAAGTCGTGGGTCCTGCGTCGGTTGCTGTCCCTTCCATGATGTCAGGTCGTCAGGGGTATAAAACATGCAGCCGATGCCATTACATCAGTCTTTCTTGCCAAGAGGTTCCCGAAGCAGAAGCAGTTCGCAAGTGCCAGTCGGCCGACTCCTGAATTTTTTCGTTTTCGAGTTTCAGAACCGAAGTCTTCAACTAAAAAGCTAAGTAACAAGTTGAGGAAACTTTTTCTTGCTCCTTACCAATGTCTGTAAAAGTTAATTGCATTACTTGTGGGAAGCAAATGCCTCATAAGGATTTTCATTTGTACTGTATTCCTTGCCTAGGCCCTGACCACAACGTACCTTGCTGTCAGATTTGTGCTAAATTTAATCAACGCACTATTAAACGTTGGTACATTTTTGCTTCTAAATATTTTGGCTCATGCTTTAATTATCCAGAAATGTCATTTGTTAGCAATCAGACTACCAGAATACCTAAAAAATGCAAAGAAAAAGAGAGAGGCTGTCTAGGTCCAAAACTGATCTCACTTCTCCTAAGCCGTTCACCGGTACTCAGTGAGGTGCTTTCGCAGCCCCTGATACCCGCTACTTCTAATTCGCAGGCCTCTACAGAGACCCATTCGGAGTCCGGTATGCCACGAGATGCTTCAGTTATGGAACCCGTGGATGTCTCTACCTTAGATGGGTCCAGAGCCACTGTGCAGGCACCGGCTTCTGAGGGTGTTTTCAGGCTTACAGATTTGTATATTAGACAGACGCCATCTACAAAACTAAGGCCAAAATCTAAACCTATGCCTAAAAAAACGATGCCTGGGCCACATGTGCAGGCACCTATGCCTAAAAAACAAATCATCAAAATGGCTGAAGATTTAATTACTCTGATCGGGGGTAGCCACCACCACCACCACCACCACCACCACCCCCCCTTCTAAGAGGCCTAGGCAAGGCATTGATTATAACTCTTCTGAACAGGATTCTATTTCTTCTGACTCTTCTAATGAACAGGATTTGTCTATACCTACTTATGAGGACTCTGATGCAGGAGATTCCATTCCTTCTGCCTCTCCCCCCTGAGGATTTTTCTTTTGGGGAAACTTTTACATACCTTAAGGGAACATTTCCACTGGGAAAGTCAGGATTTCTCTGAATCTAAAAAGAGACTTGGGGATTTTCTTCTTCTTCCTCAGCATAGGCCATTGGCTATACCTCCTGTTCTAGACATTGTTGATTATGTTTTTTCAGAATCTAGTATGGCTCCTGATTCTCTGCCTCCGGCTCCTTGTAAGCCAGACAGATACTACAGGGTTCCGGACTCCCACAAATTCCTTTTCAAAAATAACTATTGCTGATCCTGAAACCATTTCTCAGGGTCCTAAGGGCATTAAGGATTCTGCTGCTAAAAATCCTACCCCTTCCTATAGAGATTCCAGGGTGCTGGATAGATGGGGTAAGAAGGTTTACACTTCTGCAACCTTGGCAATCGGGGCTTTAAACTGTCAATTTCATATGCTTAAATATCAACAGCATATCATGGGACTGCTTAAGCAGAAAATGATAATTTCTGACTGTGTGGAAAAGATTTACAGGATCTATTGCATTCAGCTGAACAAATTGGAAAACATACTTTGCAATGTGGTTTTGATTCTTTGGAGGCCTCTTTCAGGGCTGCTGTTAACTGGGTCTGTGTTAAGAAGGCATGCTTGTCTCAAAGAGCAAACTCTACCTGATCATGTTAAAGCAAAATTGTTGGATTCTCCTTTACAACAGGACCGTCTCTTTGGTAATAAGGCTGAAGAAGTTTTAAAGATGGAAGATGAAGCTAAATCTATGCAAACTGAGAGACTTTTTTACAAGTGCAACCTCCAAGATTTAGTAGGCACTGGCCTGCTAAGAACTGGTCCTTTCCAGTTCCTTCGAGAGCCACTCAAGTCAAACCCAGACATTCCAAAGGCTCCAGGTTTGTCACAAGGGACTTTTAGAGTAAAACAATGGGGTGCCTCCTCCTCCTCCAAATCTGGAAACAAGACCTCTCCCTATGGTAAGCAGTCTCGATGACTTCCCTTTACACTTGCCAAGCACTTACCTTTTAGCCGCCCCTTTGGGGGGAAAACTGGCACTTCATGCAAGAAGCTGGCAACTTAAAACCCATTTGTCCTGGGTTTATAAATATAGTATCCCAGGGATACAGATTTCATTTCCACACGTTGCCAATCCCAAACGGATGGCCAGACCTGCCCCCAAAACAAGTACTGTCCCTCATGAACATGGGGGGCTATTCAACCAGTTTCAGAAGAGGAAAAGGGACAAGGTTTTTATTCAAGACTTTTCCTGGTACCCAGAAAAGACAAATCATGGCGTCCAGTTCTGGACTTATCTACTCTAAGCACATTTCTGGACATTCCAAAATTTAAGATGCTGACTCAACAGTTACTTCCTATGCTAGGCAAAGATGCCTGGTTGGTAACTCTAGATTTAGGCTTTCCTGCATATCCCAATTGGGAATCTTGCAGAAGATACCTCCGCTTCAAAGCAGGCTACTTGCATTACCAGTTGTCTGCACTGCCCTTTGGCTTATCTACTGCGCCCAGGGTCTTCACAAAGTGCCTGGCTCCAGTACTTGCATTTTGCAGGCAAAGAAATATTCAAATATATCCATACCTGGATGATTGTCTAATTCAGGCAGAAAACGGGGACATTCTTCTAAAACATCTGGCGTTTGTAAAAAGGGTTCTAACTTGTCTAGGGTACACTATAAACGAAAAGAAATCACAACTGGTACCCTCTCAAAAAATTACATTCCTGGGGTGCAAGCTTGACTACAGCTGCCCAGATGGCTTACCTTGTGCCAGAAAAGCAAATTAATTTGGTAACTTACTTCAAAACAGGTGGCCACAAAAACCCTATCTGCAAGGCAAATTCTGCAAGCCTTGGCGTTCGTGGCCACCTGCATTCTTCTAATTCCATATGCAAGACTGCATATGAGGAAACCTCAGCGGTACTTCAAAAGTTTATGGAGTCAACATTGTCACAGCCTGGAAACAATGATTCCTATCATACCTTGCCTGCAACTAGAGTTCCTATGGTGGGCAGAGGCCTGCCACCAAAACAAGGGACTGCCATTCACTCCACCCCCTGCCATCCAAACACTAACTACAGACGCATCAGACTATGCTTGGGGGGGCTCATCTGACAGGGAAGTGCATTCAGGGCAAATGGAGTCCAAATCAAATGCACCTTCATATCAATCAAAAAGAAATGCTAGCTGTACAGAATGCACTGACAGCCTTCAAGGACTACCTTCATCCAGGACAATTAATGACCGACAACACCACAGTTATATGGTACATAAACAAGCAGGGGGGTGCACACTCCTACCCCCTTTGTAGACTAGCCATGGCATTGTGGAACACGGCCTTGACCTATCAAATACAGCTATGAGCTCAATTCCTGCTGGGAAAGCTGAATACTCTGGCAGATGAACTAAGCAGAAATCTCATGGACCCACACGAATGGAAACTGGAATCACGGATTTTCAACATGTTGACACGCAAATGGAGTCCAGACATTGATCTTTTTGTCTCACCCCAGAACTATCAGTTGGACAAATTCTGCACAAGAGCTCATCACAAAAAAGCCTGGAAAGTGAATGCTCTTATCAGTCTATGCCTTTCCCCTCTGCCTCTGCTCTCCAAAGTTCTACTAAAAGTCAAACAGGCAAACCAAAAATGATTTTGATTGTTCCAGACTGTTTTCGCCAACACTGGTACCCACTTCTGCGCAATGTGTCACACCTTCCACCGTGGCACCTGCCTCAGACACCTTACTTAGTGTCTCAGCAGAACAACCAAATTCTGCACACTCTGCTCCAGACTTTGTATCTTGCAGCGTGGCTAATCACCTAAATTTACCCTTAGCATCCCTCAGCAAACCTGTGATGGATGTCATTTTGGAGGCAAGAAGGCCTTGTACTAGAAAATCTTATGCTGACAAATGGAAAAGATTCTATGCCTGGAATCGATCACAAGGGATAAGCACAGCAGTGCCCAATATTCCTCAGATTTTACAATACTTAACTGAGATGCTTCACAAGGGCCTGTCCTTTTCTTCCATAAAAAAATCCATGCCTCTGCCATTTCAGCTCAGTACAACACAGAACCTCCCCTCTTCTCTCATCCTCTGCTAAAGCAGTATCTCAGAGGGGCCAAAAACTTAAGAAAACCCAGGAGAGCTCTAATCCCTGCCTGGGTCCCCAATTTTGTATTGGAAAAACTCACTCTCCCTCCTTTCAAGCCAGCTGCTACTGCAGACTTAAATTTTCTGTCCTGGAAAACAGCTTTCCTTTTAGCAGTCACTTCAGCTAGAAGGATTTCTGAATTACAGGCTCTTATGGCAGTGGAGCCTTTCATCATTTTTCATGCGGACAGGGTGCATCTCGGGACCAATCCATCCTTCATGCCAAAGGTGGCATCCAGTGTGGCTCCTAATCAGACCATTCATTTGCCAACTTTCTTTCCCAATCCACAGAACAAGGGGGAGCGGATTCTGCATTCATTGGATGTACACAGACAACTTGGATTTTACTTACAGGACAAAATCTCAAAATCTGAACTACTACTGGTGGCATTTGCTGCATGGGCAGAGGGAAATGCTATTTCAAAGCAGACTATTTCCAAATGGATAAGCCATTGTATTTGTTTCTGCTATATGCACCATGGTAAAACTATCCACCAGGGCTGCGGATCTCATTCCACCAGGGCTGCATCTACTTCTACAGCCTTTCTTAGTGGTGTTCCTACCAGAGACATTCTAGAAGCTGCTACTTTGGAGTTCAGTTCATACGTTCACCAAACATTACCATTTACCTTTCTTCTCTAAATCCAGAGCTGGCTTTGCCACTGCTGTCTTGCAGGACCTTATAGCTGGTCCTAATGCTGTATAATTTCCTCCACCCTACCATAGGTTTGGGAATCTACCCAGATGTAATGACTGCAACAGTGAAAACACTAAGAACATAGTACAGTTGTGTACACTTGCCATAAATGTAGATGAAGAGTGTATTCACTGTTGCAGTCTTGGTTACCCTCCCTCCAGCCCTCTATTTTTCGCTGACTATACCGATACTTTCTTTCACTATGCTTATAAGCCCTTTTGGTGTATTTGCTTTTGGGATTGGAGGTATATTTTATTTGCTCCCCATTTGGGGGGCACCTGACATCTGGGGCAAGAAAAACCTGATGTAATGGCGTCTGCTGCATGTTTTATACCCCCGACGACCTGACGTCATGGAAGAAGGGACAGCAACTGACGCAGGACCCAAGACTTTGTTAATCAGGCCGACTGAGGGCAACCTGCCAGCAGATTACCCAAATGTAATGACTGCAACAGTGAATACACTCTAGCATCTACATTTATGGTAAGTGTACACAACTGTACACAACTGTACTTTCTCACTAAAGAGTAGGAAGCATTGCAGTTATAAACAGATGTAAACATGTAATCAGAGCTGACATTTAATAAATCTGGAATTGAATTGGTGGCTGTTTAGTCGTTTTCTGCAGCCACTAACATTTCTGTTCTGCAAGTAGCATCACTGTTAAAATGAGTTGGTGTAATATCAGGGTTTGAGTGTATGCAAGACCGTCTTACTGTATCAAAAATGGGAAACCTCAAAATGCTTTGGGAGAGTAAAAAAGCAAACTTTATTGAACATGAGAATTTGTATTACTCGTGCTGAATAAAAAATGGGCTAACTTAGAAAGAATGTAAAAATATGAGGAATATGGTAGCAGCTATATTGACAGCTAATTTCTATTGTTGGTTATTGCATGTAGTTTACAGACCCAGTTCCACCCCACTTCATATAAATTGCTGTGAATGACTGCAGGTGGCCAAAAATTATATTCTGATTTAGTTCGACGCTTCAGCATCAGAACAGCAGTCAATCTCGCAGCTAGCAAGGACATATTACATTTTCAAGAGAGGACAGTCAGCACCTGGGGAACACAAATGCTGTCTGTGTTCTTGATAAATTTTTATTTAATTAATGAAAAATTCAGTGTTTTTTTTTGTCAAACCAACTTGCTTATGTTCTGTCTGTAGATTTAGTATGGTGAAAATATTGAGCTGAAGCTTATCGCATGGAAGTTTAACTTTAGGGATTGCAATCTCATTTAAGATGTAACTAAAGGTACATTTTACAAAAATGTTTAAAAACTTAATGTGGTAATTTGAGGGAGAGGTAACTGTAAAAACGATGATAGAAGTGTTCTGAATGGTCACTCCTGCAATTTTAACAGCATAGAACATTTTATAAAGCATGTCTGATCTGTATTTGTTTTTCTTAGAAAGCATATAAAGAACACTAAATCAATGCTTTTAGTTATGGATAAGACAATACTGTTTACATAATTTTAATAAACTGATCATGTGTAAAGCTTCCAAGGTAAATTTTATGGTTCTAGTTTAGAATATAAAAGCACTGACAATTCTGTTTTTAGTTTTTATTTAATGAAGGTAATGTTGATGTAACTTCAAGTTGCAGGATATCTTAAAATGTGTTCAAAAGCACTGTGATTCATAAAGATTCAAGATATTCTTTTCATCCCATTTTAGCTCCTGTCTCTAAAACTGATTATCATCTAAAACAGTGACATGGGGTACAGTTAGAAACAGACAATAGTAATGTTTTTATGCAGTATACACACACTTAAAACTGATGGTGGGATCCTCAAGTTGCTGATCTCCTTTACAATATTCATATCTTCAAGTCCAGTTGGTTTACACTTTGATATCCATTTGCTATTAATGTAATTCAACTGGCTGCCGAACAATGAAACTTGGTATTGCCTTGTTATGTTGAGGCAATTCAGAACTTATGTCCAAGCTCAAAAGAATCCTTTCATTGGTTGCAACAGTTTGTTACTCCCAGTATATGACAAAACAATCTTGTACAGAATTTTTTAAATCTGCTAATTGTATTTCCATGACCTATTCCCAATTACCTTTCTCTCCTGTTTCTTTCCCAGTGCATAAAAAGCAACTGTAAAGAAAGGTCAGGCATGTTGCGTGTTTTCACAGCTGCTGGTGGTTGACTCTGCTGTGGCAACTTCTAAGACCTCCCATCTTCTTCCCGAACTTCCTGGTGTAGCCTTTTAAGCCCTCAAAGCTGGGTGGGGGGAGGGGCTAGCAACATCCTCTGCGGTTGATGGGATGCTTTTAGTGGGCAATGAAGAGCCACTGTTGCTAAGAGGCAGGTGAAGGGTCTTCACTTGACCAGGTTTGGGGATGCTGGGTCCAGTGGAGGTGAAGGGGGGGGGGCATCCAGTGTCTCTATTTCCATGGGCAGAGCAAATTGCTAAGGAAATGATTGCTGCTTTTTCCTTCAATTCACAGTCGTCTGGCAAGAAAAGGAAGACTTCTCATTCAGAATGAGAAGGCAGTCAGTGCTGGGGAGGGTGTACTTCAGGAGTTTATTCTGTTTTTGAGGACAGTTTGGCTTCATATCCCCCTTCTGTAAAGAAATTTCACTGACGTGCAACTTGAGGTTCCAGTGGTACCAGTAAGAAATTCCATTGACGCAAAAAATGTATTTGGTTACAGCTCGAACGCCAAAATCTGCAGCTGTCCTTGTATTGCCTGCTTTATAGAATCATTTTTCTCACTGTATCAAGTGTCACAAGGGTATATTTTAAAGTACAGTTTATGATGCTGTTGACTGCTCTTCCAGAGTTGTAGCTTTTTGAGAAACATTGAAGCGATTTGCTCATCTCCATTCTCAAAATCTTTCTGATAAACTCTGAGATTTTAAATTCTCCTCTAAGATAAGGAGCCTCTCTCTCTTTTGGCCCTTCTGCAACTGAGGTGCTTAAAACTGATTCAAACAACTGACTAGTTATCCTCGAACAGGGATAAAAGCTTTCCTTCCTCCCCCACCTTCTTAATAAATTGCGCACCAAAAAGCCAGTAATCGGGGCTTCAAAAAAATGGAAAAGGGATTCAGAAAGGAAAGGCCTCCAAAAATCATGAACCATTCTCTGTCCGCATAATTTTCTTGCCTGTTCATGCTCCCTCCATACTCTGGCATTGTTTCTGTTTGTGAAACAGCAACTTTTTTGGCATCAGATAGTCTTGGATAATTTGGGTTCTGAGTGTAGTCCACAGGTGGTATTCTTGGTTGTGTCCCTTTCCCCCTTTTAAAGGGATTCCCTCTTGCCCTGGGTACCAGATTACACACACACCTATTCTGCACAACATGCTGGCTTAGGAAGCCCTAAAACAGGGTCTTTGGAGCTTTTCTAAACACTTTTTAAAGATTCCCAAGTTCAAGATATTACCACTTTAAAATCTTTCACCTCTGATTCCACATCAAGCTTTCATGGTAAAGTTGTATCTTTAAAGTACACCTATCCTATTCCCGTTGCCAAGCATTTGTGGCTTAAGATTTGCTGTGTCTGGCTTTAAATATTCAGTTTTCTGATTTACCCTTTGAACTTTCTACTGAACTAAGAGTGGTCTCAAAATGCCAAGCTCCAGTCCTTGCTGATTGCACAGTTATCACATTCATATTTTTTACTTGTTTGCACAATTGTCTTACCTTTTCAGACTTGACAGTTGGGGGGGGGGGTTCTAGGAAGAGATCAGGAGCTTTTACTCACTGTGGGTTTTCAAATCTATTTGCAGAAGTCTGTCAACTCGTATCACAGAATGATCTTCCTGGGATGTTGGTCTTTCTTCTTCCAGACAAAGTAAAAATGCTTTAACAGTTCTTCCTGCGTTTCTACAGCCTAAGCTATAAACCTTTGCAAAGGAGTTCCTTGAGATTGTCATTTTCCAGACTTTGAAGGAAAATACAGTGGTACCTCAGCTCAGTCTGGATTCAGCATCTCCATTCACTGACTTTACAGATTCCATTTCCTGTCCAATTTCCTCTCCAATCGCATACCACAGATTTTTCATATCTGGTAATGGGGAGCGGTTTCAAAAGTGCAAGTTGTGTAGGATTCCATAGACAGATAAGTATAGAAGTCAGGGAAATGTTGGCTGTTATCAATGCTTTGAAGGCCTTGAAGCATCTCTAGTCGCCAGGACCTATGCAGATATACACAGACAACAGCACAGTAATGTGGCGCATAAAGGGAGGGGTTACCATATCCTACACTGTTTGCACCCCGGCCATGAAAATTTGGGGAGGTGGCAGTTCAGCTCAGTCTGACTCTTCAGGCTGCATAAAATTTACCAGAGCCAAACCTTACTGCAGACAAATTCTGCAGGAATAGGATATACCCTGCAGATGGTAACTTCAACTTTGATCAAGAATTGATCAGACTGTGAGGAGCACCTCTGGCAGATGTTTGCCTCATTTCAGAGTAGGCCGCTGAGGAAATTCTGCTCCCAGATTCCTTGCAGGCATGCCTGGAAGACGCACGCAGTGCATTCTTTCTTATTCATATGGATTGGTGTGTTCTGTATGCCTTTCCACTGCTTTACTAGGATTCTTCCAAAAATTTAGAACAACTTCAATAATTGTTTGCTCCCCTTTGCTCAAGGCAATGGTGTTTCTCCTTTTCAATCTGGCCTTGCACCAAGCTTTCTCTTAGTGTGGATACTCTCTCGCAAGGCAGAGAGAGTTTGCACCCTAGTCTGGAAACTCTTCAACTAACTGCCTGGATGATGGAATGTTGGTACCTTTTAGGCACCTCCTTTTCTGAAGACTTGCAGCAGGTACTAAACGAATCAAGAGAATCTGCTAAAAGAAAAATGTGTGCAAGTGGAAAAGGTTTTGTATTTGGTGCAACTCAAAGAACCAGGACCCTTTTCAGGCCCAGTTGCCTCTGGGCCTTGATTGTATGGGTTACTGTCAAGTGGCTTGTCCTACTCCTCTGTCATGGTACATTTGGTTGCCGTGTCTGCCCTTGGATCCCTCTTTCTAGAGATGCTCCATTTTTTTTTTTTTTTTAAATGGGTCTTACATACCCACCCAGGAATCTGTTGCTTTTTTCTTCTGATCTCATTTTGGTGCTTGAAAAGATTTGTTGTCATTTGAAGCAGCTTGTGAGGCTGATAATGTGATTCTTAACATAAAACACTTATTGCTTCGGTAGCTTCTAAGTATCGGAAGTAGCACTTATGGCGCATCACCCCTACCTCATTTTTCACAAGGGCAGGGTTTCTGTGAGAAGAAATCGAGCATAAAAGTAGGAAGTCTTCTCGAAGTTTACTTTAAGGCAGACCAAAGAACAAGGAGAGAGAATTCTTCACTCTGGATGTACACAGCACAGATACTACACAGACAAAATTCTACCTTTCAGGAACAACAGTTCCTCTTGTACGAAGGTAAGAGAAAAAGGACGAACTGTGACAAACTTGCCTATTTCTGGATGGTTGTCTTGTGGTTTTACTGTTTGTTGTACTCTCCATAATAAGCCACTTCCAGGCAGGATTACAGCTCCTTCAATAAAGGCACTGGCTTCTTCAGGGCTTTTTGGGAAGGGGTGGACTGTAGAGTCAGCAAATTGGGCCTCTGCACTTTCGTAAAGGTATGTACAGTCAACTGGATTTCTTTTCCAGGTTCAGAACAGACGCTCTTAATTTATTATTGGCCTCCTCCCTGTTTACCATAGTTTACTCAGTAGTATAATCTGCTTGTGTAGCTTGAGCAACCACTGTGTTGATTCATGTATTTAATGTAGTAAGTTGTGTAAGTAAACTTTAACCATAGCAATAGATTTTGTAATAGATCACTGCTGAAGTAGCCATCTCTCCAGCTCCCTTGTCTGCCTGGTTATTTTGTGTTGCCAGGGTTTGCTTGTTTTCACCCCTTTTTGTATATAGCTTTAGCTGTAATTTTTATAGTACAAGCTTTCAGGGCTCTTGTCTCCTTCCTAGACTAAAAAAAATGCTTTGAAGAGTTTTGGTGCTCTGACTGCCTTTTTATGGAGTGCCCTGTTTGGTTCTGACAGTTGGAGCACCTGAAGCATGCCCAAAGCTCTCTGAAGCTGGCCTGTGTAGGGGTAAGACATATATAGCTTAGGCTACTGCAATGACTATCCATAAGAACATCAACTGTTATAAGTTTACTTAAAACTGTACTTTCCTGGAGACTTCCTTGTTGAGATAACAAAGATGACTGATTAAGCTTATATGTAATCTGTTGCGCCACCTGTTCCTCTAGCCTTGGCATAATTAAGCCTTCTAGAAAAATCACAGATGGAAATATTTATGGGTTTCCATATTCCTCTGCTCTGCTCTATACAAATTTTTATATGTTCTTCTTTCGGCTTTTCCCGGTTAGGGGGTCGCCACAGCGGAACTCCGGTCCGCTAATGATTGGCAGTAGATTTTTATGGTGCTGAGGAATTTCCAAAATATCTCTAAAGCATATGTAGGACTTCTGGTTACTTTTCTTGATAATAGGCCCCCAAGTTTGGTGATTTTAACTTTCTTTTGCCTATAGTTATTATGCTGAAATTTTTGTGCTCTTGAGTTTTTATCAATAGTTGTTTCACAGCAGTCTTTCTAAGCTCCTCCGTATTATCCAAAAGCTCTTTTGTTTCCTTCCCTTACTCAAACCCTCTAAATCCTATTGCTACTTTTCCACGTATTTCGTCCCTGTTTTAAACTCCATTTTAATGTTATCCCATTCATTAGCAATATTTACTGGAGAAATTTCTATCTGCTTGACAAAGCTCAAATTATTTCCAGTACCCATTTAATTTGCTCCCTTTAACAGGTGAATGGTAAAAGCACTAGTGTCAGTTTTACTTCATTACCTTGTATCTTTATATTCTGTAAATGGTGCATGATCTGAAATGGGTACCGGATGTGTGTCAAGGTATTCTGTAAATGGTGCATGATCTGAAATGGGTACCGGATGTGTGTCAAGGCTTTCAATTAAGTACACATGATCATGTGAAATAATTTTATCTGGCCTAGTGCCAGTTATTGTATGTTGGAGAATAATTAAATTTTGTCTCTGTTCCCAGTATTGAATTCCATTTTCCATAACATAATATTCTTGTATATTGCTTCAGAAATCTACTGTCTTTTATTTTCCATTCTAGATCTGCTTTATCCATCCTCTAGTCCTCCCCCCATTATCAGCTTTCACCAGGAAATGTTTTTGTCTTGATAGTTTTAGCTAAAACATAAATACATCCCCCTCCCTACCAATAACCCCTTTTTCCCACAAGCCTGTATTTTTCCAATCATTATTGGAATCCGTCCAGCATTTAGTATCACTCCTTTTCCTTTGTCCTGATATCCTGTTTGACTGTAGGGTTGCCACTTTTTAACTAGGCCAAAGTGAGACATGGGGATGTGGCCAGCAGGACAGGGGGTGTGACTAATGACACTAGCCACACCCCCACCAAATGTGTTAAAGGAGATGCAGTATTACAGTTAAGAGTAAAACATTGTAACATTACAGCATATTTAAAACTCACAAACTATTTAAATGAAGTGAAGCATTACTGCAAAAAAACACATTACTCAGTTGCAACAGTAAGTAAACTTTTAAAGAAATAAAAAAAACACACTACTCATTAAACAAACACTTGTTTATTTAAAAAGAAAGTTAAAAAAAAATTCATAAACCAACCATGACTGTTCTGAAAGAAAACTAAAAAATCTACATACCACACACACAAGCCAAGTGTAAAATTAAAAAAAAGCTAAAGCAAAGAAAAACACAAAACTATACTGCACCTTAGTACTACATACTGCACACTAGTACACTAAATCACTTCTTTTTTTAAAAAAGTGTATTTTGAATTTGATTTTATGGCTTGAAGAAGGGCCCGGTTTGAAACAATATTGGAATAAGTCACTACATTTCATCCGGTAATTTACAGTCATTATTAGTTTGGCTTTTAACAAGTCTACACTACATTGGTTTTGCACATCTGTGCATTTACCTTTCACCAAAGAATTTTTTTATGCAAATGCATTTGATGTCAGTATAGATAATACCCTAGCAATTACCGGATATAGTGCAGTCAGTTCAGGCCCTTCTCTGAAAAGCTTCAGCCACTTTTCTCCTGGGGCCAAGCTTGTCTTGCATAACTGTTCGAGAAAGGGCCTAATTGCTAAGTAGTCCCTGAAAAGATAGTCTTCATCAACATCCTGTAAACTCTGGGCAGTTGTCACATTGAGTATGTCACTGAAAGCAAAGGGCTTAGTTAGACATAATTTAGATAGTGTAAACAAGTAGTTGTTTTCAGTATAATCAAACCACTGTTCCAAGTACTTCACTGCTGTCTCCAAGAACACAATGAAGTCTCCCTTTAGTTTGTTAGCAGAAGTGCTGTCTAATGTGTTCATAAGTGCCCTAAATTTCCCTGCAAAGAAAGCCCCTTCAGCTTTTGCCTGCAGTTTTTGCTTTAGGAGACCATTACATAAAAGTTTTCCATGGCAGTAAGCACTGATTTGTCTAATGTATTTATATGTTCATTAAAATCGACAAGAGCAGCATAAAGTGCAAATAGTACTAGGGCAGCGTAGGCAATGCATTCTCACCATGCTCATTAGCTGAAAAGTACTGCCATATCTGCTGGGGAGGTCTCCTCTTCTCCCTGGGAGATGAAATACGACTGGAGCACTGGGAAATTTTTCACTACTTTTTCAATGGCTGGCAATAGTGACAGCCACCTTGTTGGCACATGTCTTAACATACTCTGATTCCATGCATGCCACAAAACTCAAAGAAGTCTTTCAAGTCTCTGGTCCTTGTGGCAGAACCCGAGAAATGGCTGAAAAGTTTCATTACAAATACTTCCACATCGTACAGTAGTTGTGCTGCAGCTTTTTTGGCTGCATTGTGAATGATGTGGGCAACACAGCCTTCTGGAGTGATGGACACTTATTTTAATCTGGTATACACACTGGATTTCTTCCCATAGTTCACACTGGCATTATCAGCCTCATATGCTGAAATGCTGTTCCACAGCAAGGAGTGCCCGTTCCATAATGTTCGAAATTTGCTGTGATATAGCCTGTGCAGATTCATCAGGATCTTCATAGAAGTTCAAAAAGCCATTCACTACCCCTTTAGAAAAATACCTCAAGTGGAAATAATTTTATGTTCCCCTTTTTGGAAGCATCTGATGAAATTGCAAATGAAGTGCCTGGTTTTTGAAGGTCATGCAGGAGGCATTCCAATGAGTGTGGTCCCAAAATATTTTCAACTATGGCTTCAGCCTTGGTTCTTCCACAAGATAGTTTCTTTGTGATGTCTGAGTCACTGTACAACTGGCTGGCCAACTTTACTGCACAGTCCAAGCTGTTATAGAAAATATTGTGCTTAACAGCATGGAACACCTCTGAGGCTTCTACTGCAATGATCCTAAGTTCTGGTCCCTCAGTGTTTGTGTTCCTTGCCCACTGGATTTAGCTTGAAGAATAGCAGTCTTATGTTCAGTTGCCTCATGTCGTGCGACATCGTTTCTTCCACCGTGGGTCACTAGAAATTCTCTCTTGCAGAGCCTACAGAATGCTTTGACATAACTGCATCTCTCGATCTAGTCGAATTCTGTTTTCCAAACATCCTGCCACTTGCACATTTTCTTGTTGGTGGTTGACTGCGATGAAGCTGCTGCTCTCTTAATTCTTGAATCTGTACTTACCTGATATGCAACATATTTCGCAAAACTGTGTTAGTAGGGTGCAGTAACATATTGGTGCACGAATGAACTGGCTAAAAACAGTGGCACACAAAAGAACTGGCAAACACTGGCATGTAAAATCATTGGTTTGAAAGACTGGCACCCTAATAATCATAAAAACATTAGCATATGAAACATATGAAGCAGCTTAATGTTCTTTGATATAGATTCAGTGAAGACCTGAGAACGAACTGGCCTTGGCTCTAGATGATTTCCGCTTTTAAATGACGTCCCAACGACCCCATGTGCAAAAATGGGGAAAAGGGGGATGTAATGCAATCCTATCTCGCCTACATTCATAACTGATGGGCTCGGAGCCGAGAATCGGCTCCGACTCGGCCGATACACTAGCACGAAGTCTCTCATTGGCTGGGCCAACCCCCTTATCACAGGATGCACCACGCCCAACCCCCAGATCTCGTTTGCCGCTTCTGAAGTAACGACGTGGTCTCGACTTGGCTGTGGCTAAGTACCCTTCTTTTTTGGCCTTTTTGGGTCGTTTTTGCTTTTAGATTAAATATTTCATAACCAAACAGCTATTTTAATAGCTATCTTCGTCTGTACTACCTTGTGATTGGCTTTGTGTGTTTTTTGGTGTTGTGTGATTCCTTCTGTTTGGCGGGCTAGGCCCGTTTGAGTTAGAGGGCCTTTGCCCTATTTCTTGTCAAGCGTTTTAGTTAGAGCTCTTCCCTCCCTTCCCTTCCTTGTGTTTCGAGTGCTTTATGGGTCATGTCTGGCAAAGAAAAAGAGCATAAGCCATCAGGCTTTAAGCAATGTTCGAAATGTGGCTACAAAATGTCTTTAACAGATGGCCATGCCATCTGTGTTTATTGCTTAGGGGCTAAACACTTGCAAGAATCTTGCAGTGTTTGCCATGCCTTTTCCTCTCGTGTACTATAAGAGGAAAAATAAGTTGATCGTGAAAGGGTTATTAAAACCAGCCTATGAGGAAGCTTTATCTTCTTCTCCCTCTTCGAAATCGAAGAAAAAGAAGTCTTCGGCTCTGACAAGTCCGTCGGAGCCGCCGGAAAAAAGAACTAAGTCTTTGTCCTCCTCCTCGGCTCCACTGATATCGGAGCCGCAGGATAGAGGATCTATATCTGGGTCTCCTTCCTCCGCTCCATTGGTCTCGGAGCCGCAGGTGAGTGTTTCGGCTCCAGGGTCAGTTTCTTCGGCTCCTGAACCGTCTGCGCCGAAGGGGGTCTCTGTGCTAATTGAGTCTTCTTCGGCTCCGATCCTTCTGGAGCCGATTAGGAGTTGACATTCCAGCATTGCCTATTGCCTCTGAGCCGGTTCAAAGAGTTTCTCGCCCCCCCCCCCCCGTCTGTTTCCTCCAGGCTTTCAGATTCAGATTTGGATAGGGTGGTCCAGAGGCTCCTCCAGCCACCTGTCTTATCTAAATTATTTTCAGCTCCAGCCCAGTGGCCGGAGCCAACCATTTTGATTCCATTTCTTCCTCCTCCGACAACCCTGGTGTCATGAGACTGGGTTCGCAGAGTCTGGTGAGGTTCCTGAGTCTGTTCCGAGACCCACTGCTAGTCTGTCTGCACCGTCTTCAGCTCCAACCTTTTCGGTTCCTTCCAAGGGTTTCGGTTCTCTGGTGTCCTCGGCCGAGCCAGAGGGGGATTTCTCGGGGCTTCTGGTTTCGGCCCAGAGTCTCCCCCTTGGCGCCTCTGCTAGGGGGACCCCGACACCGATCATGGTCTCGCAGGCGGGCCTTTCTTCAGATTCTGGTGGACCCGCCTTCGAGGCTATGAGGAGTGCGCTAGACAAATCTCTAGTGACTTCACCTGAATCTGCGACCCCTTCCCTAGACACGGCAGCTAGAGCTTCTGGTGCCCTCCTGTCTTCGGACAGAGTGGCTCCGAGGCCTGAGGATTCCTCCATGTGTGGTCCCCCTTTTTCCGAGGAGCCTTCAGAGTCTGCCTGAAGAGCCCCCCAGGAAAAAGTTGTGCAAGAGGAAGCACATAGACTCCCCAGATGAGTCTGTCACTTCAGACACCGACCTTGATGATGCGGAAGGGTCCCCGAAGTCGTCCTCTGATGTCTCGTTCTCAGATGTCCTGGAGATCTTGAGGCAGAGGGGCGACTGGCCGTCCAAAACCCCTTCCGCAGAGGAGTCTGTCTTCCTCAAGGCCTTCGGAGCCCAACCCACCGCCTCCTGGGTGTCTCCACCCTTCGATGAATTACTGGACCTTATTTGTCGAAGGGTGTGGGAGCACCCTGACTCTGTGGAGCCAGTTCCTTCTCGCCCCAACAAATTTTTATCCGCACCCCTTGGCAAGGAGTTTCTAACCAAGGGAGTCCCAGTGGATGCTATGGTGGTGGCGTCTGCCACCCAGCAGGATGTGGCAGAGGCATCTACGTCTATCCATCCTCCTAACAAGGAGTCCAGGAGCATGGATAGGTACGGGAAGCGTACCCTGACTTCAGCGACCTTTACCCTGCGGTCGCTGAATTAATTTGTGTCATTTTATGAGGCTCCAAAGGGATCTCATAAAGGAGTTGGGAGATGCCCTGTCAGGTAACGTGCCTGAGGCATTGACTCAGTCTGTCAATGCCCAGCTGTCTACCCTTTCGTCGATTGTTAACTCGTCCATGAGGCTCATATCGGATGCAGCCGAAGGGGCGAGTAGAGCAGCGAGCTCTGGCATAGCCCTTAGGAGGCAAGCCTGGATGCGCTTGTCACTTTGCGGAGGCTTTCAAGTCTTCTTTCACAGACGCTCCATTCGACGGGTCCTCTCTCTTTGGACCCAAGGTGAAAGGCACTCACTAGATGCGAGCAGGAGGGTAAGACTTTGTCTGGCGTTGGGGCCCGTTTTTCGCTCCCTTTGAGACCTTATCCCAAGGCGCAGAGGGGAGGAAAGATGTGGTTCAGAAAGTCCCAAAAGTCTTTCCCTGCCCATCAGAGTGACCCCCCCTTCCAGAGGCAGAGGAGGGGGGAATTATTCTGGAAGACGTCGCCCTAGAGACGGCAGAGGCCCCCGTGACACAGGAGACCGCGAATCCTGTGGTTCCTCCTTCCACCGTCCCTGAGGGACTACCCGACTGTGTGTCTCCGGAGCCAGTCGGGGGTTGATTTTCGGAGCATCCAAGGGCCTGGGGTTCCATCACTCAGGATCAGTGGGTGCTTCGTATCATTGCCGGAGGTTACACCATTCCCTTTATCCATCCCCCTCCACCGTCAAGGAAAATCCCGGACGTGCCACCCAGTCAACGGGATCAAGCAGCCATAGAGGTCGCAAAGCTGCTCTGAAAGGGAGTCATCCAGCCAGTCCCCGCAGACCAGACTGGATTAGGAACTTAGTTATTTTTGGTGCCGAAAAAAAACAGGGGACTTGAGACCCATTCTGGACCTCAGCCACCTAAACCGCTTCGTAAAGAAGTCCAAGTTCCGGATGGTCACGTTGCAATCCATTTTCCCATTGCTGGAAAAAGGAGTATGGATGTGCTCAATCGATCTCAAGGACTCCTATTTATCACATCAAGATAAACAGGGCGTCCAGGATACATTTACGCTTCCGCTTAGGAGCCAGTCACTTCCAGTTCCGAGCCCTGCCCTTTGGTCTCACCACAGCCCCCAGGGTGTTTACCAAATGTCTGGCAGTGGTGACTGCTCACCTGAGACGTCTGGGATTCCAGGTGTTTCCGTATCTAGACGACTGGCTCCTCACCGCCCCCACCAGGCATCTTCTTATTCAAGCCGTGAGTGCTACCATCGAATTGGGACATCTATTAGGAATTGCATTCAACTGGGTAAAGTCTGTATTGCTGCCATCACAGCGTGTTGCCTTTATAGGCGCAGAGCTAGACTCTGTCGAGATGCGAGCATTCCTTCCAACTGAGAGGCTAAAGATACTACAGAACCAAGTCCTAGCCTTACTACCCCGAAGCAAAGCCCCAGCCAGGATAGTCCTTCAGCTTTTGGGGTCGATGGCGGCCGCCATTCTTCTGGTCCCTCTGGCAAGATTGCACATGCGAATTCTCCAATGGCTCCTGTCGACCCAGTGGTCGTACCAAGATCTGCCCTTGTCCTACCCGATTCTCATTACGGATACCTGCCGTCGAGATCTTCGTTGGTGGCTCCTCTCCTCCAACTTGAACCAGGGGCGACTCTTCTGCCCCCCTCGACCACGGACGCCTCCCAGATAGGGTGGGGGGGGGCATTATCTGGACAGGACTGTTCAAGGCACGTGGCAGGATCACGAAACCCACTTACACATCAGTGTCCTGGAGATGAGGGCAGTGCTTCTAGCGTTGCAGGCACTTCACAGCTCTCTTCCCAAGGGTACCATCGCAATCTTCTCAGACAATATGGCAGTAGTATGGTACCTGAACAAGCAGGGAGGAACCAGGTCTTATCCTCTTTGCAGAGAAGTCATGAGAGTTTGGAACTGGGCAATCGCTTCCCAGAGATTTCTAGTGGTAACGCACATTCCGGGGAAGTCCAATGTGATAGCAGACAGGCTGAGCAGAGTTATTCTGATGCCTCATGAGTGGTTCCTGAACGACAGAGTAGTGGCTCGGATCTTCTCCAAGTAGGGGTTTCCCTGTTGCGACCTTTTCGCCAGCTCCTGCAACGCGAAGTGCAGCAATTTCTTCTCCCTGATCCCCCCCCCCCCCAGGGGGGGTCACCCAGGGACGCTCTAGTCCACAATTGGCCCTCCGGTCTGCTCTACGCCTTCCCTCCAGTCCCAGTACTGTCAAAGGTGATTCAGAAGGCGATCTGCTTGGGAAGCAACATGATTTTGATTGCACCACACTGGCCCCGCCAAGTTGGCTTCCTTTCCTTCGGAAGTATGCAGTGAAGGATCCTTGGATTCTGGACCCAGCTCCAAACCTCCTGACTCTTCAGTCAGGTCAGGCCCATCCATCACTGCGAACTCTCAAGCTAACGGCTTGGCTGCTCCACTTCCGACCTTAGTCAGACAGCATATCCTTTCGCCTGAAGTGGTCCGGATTCTGTCTTCCTCTCACAGAGCTTCCACTAAGGAAATATATTCTAATAAATGGAAAAGGTTTGCCATTTGGGCCCAGCAGCACAACCTTGACCCTCTGACAGCCTCGGTGTCCACAGTATTAGATTTTTTGGCAACTCTTTTTAGACAGGGTTCCGCTGTCTCCACGCTTAAAGTCCAATTGGCAACGATTTTCTAATTATCATATTGCCTTTGAGCCTTCACTCATGAGTCATAAGTTGTGTAAGGCCTTTAAGGGAGCTTGGTTGCTTCGCCCCCCGGTGTCACAACCTGTTTTGCCATGGGATTTGAATGTAGTTTTAGGAGCCTTGATGTCTCATCCCTTCGAGCCGGCGGCCACTTGTGAGCAAAAGTTCTTATCTTGGAAGAATGCCTTCTTGGTAGCTATTACTTCAGCCAGAAGAGTTTCGGAGCTTCAAGCCCTCTCTGTTAAGCCCCCTTACCTAATCTTTCACAAAGATAGAGTATCTCTAAGACTAAACCCGTCATTTCTTCCGAAAGTTTCTTCTGCTTTTTGTCTGCAGCAATCTATAGAGCTACCAGTTTTCTTTCCAAAATTTTCCAACAAGGCAGAATACAGACTTCCATCAGTTGGATGTGCATAGACAACTGAGGTTTTACTTGGATAGGACCCAGCAGCAGAGGAAATCAGACCAGTTGTTTGTGGCCTTTGCAGATAACAGGATTGGCAAAGCAGTAACTAAGACCACTATTGCTAGATGGATTAGGGATTGTGTTTCATTTATTTATGCATCAACAGGAAGGGACCTTCATTTCCAGTTAAAGCGCATTCTACTAGGGCTATGGCTACTTCAGTGGCCTTCCACGCCAGACTGTTGGTGGATGAGATGTGCAGCGGCCACTTGGGTTTCTCCACATACTTTTATTTCTCCTTACAAGCTGGACGTGGCCTCTAGAGGTCGGGCGTCCTTTGGTTCCACAGTGCTCAGGAGTGTTTTCCAGTGAGCCTCCCAGGATCTAGGTGCTAGGGACGCTGTCCCATCAGTTATGAATGTAGGCGAGATAGGATCGCATTACATCTTTTAGTTATGTACTTAACGATAGATGTATGTGATCCATCTCGCCTACATTCGTACGTACCTGCCCTCCTTCCCCCTACCTGTTGGATCTGGAGGAAACACTATTGTACAGTTGGAGTGGCTCATGTGAGTGAGTTGTTGTGGGGCAAACTAGATCTGGGGGTTTGGGCGTGGTGCATCCTGGGATAAGGGGGTTGGCCCAGCCAATGAGAGACTTTGTGCTACTGTATCGGCCGAGTCGGAGCCGATCAGTTATGAATGTAGGCGAGATGGATCACATACATCTATCGTTATGGTAAGTACATAACTAAAAGTTTTAGATGAATACAGACACTGGCACTTGAAAGAACTGGCTACAAATACTGGCACTTGAAAGAACTGGCTTGAAAAAAACATTGGCATGCGAAAGAACTGGCTTGAAAAACATTGGCATGCGAAAGAACCGAGGAATGTAGCAGAAAATAATTGACATTACAAACCATTTGAAAAAGGTAAAATATTAAACGAGGTAATGTAGGGGGCATTTTGTCCATTGAAAACTTTTGACATTAACACAGCTCGTATAAAACTAAATGCATTATGTTAAGTTGTCTATCTCGCCTTCATTCTTGCTGGATGGGTTCGGAGCTGACCTCGGCTCCGACTCGGCCACTCTAAAAGCTCGAGAGTTGGTTCCACCGGCTCGAGGCTTCCCCTATATCCCACAATGCTAGGCGTGAGTTACCTTAGATCTCGTTTGCCGCTACAGCGATCGAGGTGTGTTTTCTACCGGCTCCAGGTTAGTGAAAGTTAGACTAGTTTAATTTCTTTAAACTTAGGCTAGTTTAGTGTAATTTTCTTTCCCCTTAGTGTAGTGGACTTATTATCCCTTACTACCTTTATCCAAGCCCCCTCCTTTTATAAAGAACATATAGTTCTTCCCTAAGGCCTTCGGGCCCTTCCTCCCTTTCCTTAGGGTGTGTATGTGTTTACTTAGGGAGTGTTTATTAACTTACCTTTAGTTTAAATAAATTTCCCTTTTAATCCTATCAGTGTAATCTGTGTGTGTGTGTTTTTGTGTGTGATTACACTTTAGGTTCCTTGAGTATGTCCAAGGATACAAAGGTCTCAGGCTTCAAGAAGTGTGACTCGTGCTGTCAGAAAATGTCTCTGACAGACGGTCACACTTCTTGTGTACTGCCTGGGACCTTTACCTGCAGGACTCTTGTGCTGTATGCCATGGCTTCAGCCCTAGAGTCCTGCAGGAGAGAAAAATAAACTCATTTTGAGGGTTTAATTAAGCCTGAAGGTTCCCTTCCTGTGTCTTCTGGGAAACCTTCTAAGGCTTCTAAGACCTCGGCTCCAGCTTCAGAGTCGAGGCCTAAGGCTCAAGCCTACTGCTTCATCGGCTCCGGCTGGAGCCGATGAGTCTTTGACTGCTGTTTGTGGTTTCCTCGGCTCGCGGAGCCGAGGCATTAGAGTCATGGGTCGGCTCGATCATACCATCGGAGCCGACATCTAGAAAGAGATCGAGGTCACCGTCCCTTGGCTCCGTTCATTCGCTCCAGTGTCTCCCCTGCTGTCTGAACGGAGCCATAGATCTCACTCCTCCAGGTCATCGAGGCTCTCAGATCACGACCTCCAGAGGGTAGTGAGTAGACTTTTGAAGTCCGAGGCACTGGCCCAAATGCTCCAGAGTCCGACTCATCAGTCGATGCCTCAGCTTGTTCCAATAAATATTCCTCCTCCGACTCCTTTGAGCTCGGGCGGCATCTCGGAACCGAGACTGTGGTAGCGTCGGAGCCGATACATTTGTCTTCGGCTCCGTCGTCGGCTCCGATTTCTTCCTTTGAAGAATCTCTGCGCCGGCTTCCCTCGTCGGCTCGAGGGTGAGTGGCATCGGACCCTTGTCCGACCCCCTCTCCTCTCGGTGCTTCGGCGCTGGTGAGTTCGGCTCAGACATCGGCCTCGAGCCATCTCTGTCGGTGCCGAGGGAGGTTCTCAGCTTCTCGGGCGGGGACCTCTGGCTCTGCCTGACAGGGGTGCATTCGAGGTCATGCGGAGTGTGTTGGAACCTTGTTCGACTCCACAGTCGGCTCCGTCCGCCCCTCCCACTTCGGTGCCTTTGGTTATGTGGACTCACTCCCTCATCCCAGACCGCAGAGAGCAAGCTCCTCAAGAATCCCCTGTGGGGATCTCATCCTCTTCCGAAGCCTCTCCTGAATTGGCAGGAGCCCCTAGGAAGAGAAAGTGTAAGAGGAAGCACTTAGACTCACC
This sequence comes from Protopterus annectens, assembly GCF_019279795.1. NCBI lineage: Eukaryota > Metazoa > Chordata > Ceratodontiformes > Protopteridae > Protopterus > Protopterus annectens. The sequence goes on along the minus strand of NC_056741.1, from coordinate 817,832,951 downwards.
TGAGTCTATCACCTCTGACACAGATTTAGAGGATTCGAGGGTTCCCCACGTTCCCCTTCTGAAGATGTCTCTTTCGCAGACATTCTAGAGATCCTGAAACAGAGGGGAAATTGGCCAGACCTTAACCCTTCGGAGGATGAATCTGTGTATCTTGAGGCGTTTGGCTCTCGCCCTTCCACCTCCTGGGTGCCCCCCCCCCCCTTTGATTCCCTCATGCAGGTGGTTGCAAAGAAGGCCTGGACGGCTCCTGATTCAGTGGACCCTACCCCCAGGAGACCCTCCAAATTTATAACAGCACCAACTGACAAGCAATTTCTGACAAAAGGTGTTTCTGTGGATGCTATGGTGGTAGCTGCTGCCACCAAGAAGGAACTAGCTGATCCTTCGGTGCCTGTCCATCTACCTAACAAGGAATCCAGGTCTATGGACAGGTACGGGAAGCGGATGTTCTCGTCAGCGACCTTTGCAATGCGTTAAGCTGAACTACCTATGCCATTTTACTCGTCTTCAAAGGGACTTGATCAAGGAAGCGAGTGATATGTTGAAGGATCCTACAGCTGAGGGTTTTCAGGACAAGATGAACACTCAGCTGGCTACCCTGAACTCCATAGCTAGCTCCTCCATGCGCCTACTTTCTTATGCGGCTGATGGAGCGAGCAGGGCCGCAGGGACAGGTGTGGCCTTACGCAGGCACGCCTGGATGCGGTTATGCAACTTTGCGGACCCCTTTAAAACGTCTTTCACTAATTCCCTGTTTGATGGATATCTCTTTTTGGTCCTCAAGTGAAAGAAACCTTGACTAGGTGCGAGACTGATGGCAAGACTCTTTCTGCCGTCGGAGTCCGTTTTTCTACTCCTCCTAGGCCTTACCCCAAAGGCCAGAAAAGTGGAAAAATGTGGTTCCGCAAACAATCTCAAGGGACTTCGCCTGACGCACAAAGTCGGTTCCCCGCCAGAGGCAGAGGGGGGAACAACAATGGTAGACGTCGCCCTAGAGGCAGGGGGGGTCCGCAGAACCAGGGCAATCGGGAAGTCTTCTCTGATAAGCCCTTTCAGCATCCCTGAGGTGTTGCCCGACTGCCTACCTTCGGAGGCAGTCGGGGGAAGATTGTCACTGTACCCAGAAGCCTGGCTATCCCTGACTCAAGACAAATGGGTACAGTCCATCATTTCCTAGGGCTATTCCATTCCCTTCTTTCGCATTCCAAACCAATCAAAAAAATCCCTTCCAGATGTTCCACCCGCTCAAAGGGATCTTGCAGCTTTGGAAATTTCAAAGCTGCTTGCAAAAGAGCAATTCAGCCAGTTCCAGCAGACCAGCAAGGATCCGGAATCTACTCCAGGTTCTTTTTAGTTCCAAAGAAAACAGGGGACTGGAGACCAATTTTGGATCTCAGTATCTTGAACAAGTCAGTCAAGAAAACAAGATTTCGGATGGTCACGCTGCAGTCCATCCTTCCCCTTTTGGGAAAGGGAAGCTGGATGTGCTCTATAGATCTTCAGGATGCGTACTATCACATAAAAATGAAAAGACGCTCCAGAAGATTCCTCCGCTTCAGGCTGGGAACCAGTCATTTTCAATTCAGGGCCCTGCCCTTTGGTCTCACCACTGCCCCCCGGGTGTTTACCAAATGCATGGCAGTGGTAGCTTCTCACCTGAGACGACAAGGATTCCAGGTGTTTCCATATTTGGACGACTGGCTCCTTACAGCTCCCACCAAGCATCTTCTTCTAATGGCCAGGGACTACACCTTTCGCACTTGTCGAAATTTAAGCATTTCAATAAATTTCGAAAAGTCTGTTTTGTCGCCTTGTCATACTATTACCTTAATAGGTGCAAATCTAGACACGATCAACATGTCTGCGAGACTAACAGATCAGAGAATAACAGACATACACAAAATGGTCTCGCTCCTCTTCAGCAGCAACAGAATCAAAGCCAAGTTAGTTCTGAAAGTGTTGGGGATTATGGCGGCTGCCATACCTCTGCTTCCATTAGCCAGATTCCACATGAGAATCCTTCAATGGATGCTCTTCACGCAATGGTCGTACCAGCAACTTCCAATGTCTCACACCATTATGATCACGCAAACATGCAGAAATCATCTTCTGTGGTGGATGTCTTCCCCTCAGCTCTTATTGGGAAGACCCTTTGTTCCTTCCTCCGGTTGCTACTCTGACAACGGACGCCTCCCTGATCGGGTGGGGGGGGCATTATCAGGGCAGAACTGTCCAGGGCACATGGCAACCAGACGAATGCCACTTGCACATAAATGTTCTAGAGATGAGAGCAGTGCTTTTAGCGTTGCAAGCCCTTCAAGACTCTCTTCCCTTGGGAACGATAGCAATCCAGACGGACAATATGTCTGTAGTGTGGTATATCAACAAACAAGGCGGAACCAGGTCCTACCCCTGTGTCGAGAAGCACTCAGACTGTGGCAATGGGCGATTTCTTCTCAGCGTTTTCTGATAGCAACGCACATCCCGGGAAGTCCAATCAAATCAAGGACAAGTTGAGCAGAGCTATCCTCATGCCTCACGAGTGGTCTCTGAAAGACTCTGTTGTGAGAGAAATTTTTCTCAAGTGGGGCCAGCCTTGCTGCGACCTTTTTGCTACTCCCCAAAACAGCAAGTGCAGAGATTTTTTCACCCTATTCCCGTTACCAGGCCAACCCAGCAGAGACGCTCTAGTCCAAGTTTGGCCCCGGGGACTTCTGTATGCATTTCCCCCTTCCCACTAATCTCTCAAGTAATACAGAAAGCTATCGCTCAGAAGGCTTCATTGATCCTCATTGCTCCGTACTGGCTTCGACAGGTTTGGTTCCCCTTTCTACATCAGTTTCTGTCGGAGCGACCTTGGCATCTGGACCTAGTTCCAGATCTTTTGATCCATCAGTCGGGTCAGTTTCATCACTCCCTTCCCTCTCTGAACCTCACTGCTTGGTTCCTCCAATTCCAACTTTAGCCAGGCTTCCTCAAATATCTCACTCTGTTCGAGATATTTTGATAGCTTCCCATAAATCTTCCACTCTAAAGATTTATTTGAGTAAGTGGAAACGTTTCGCCTATTGGGCTCAAGGAAGGGACATAGATCCTTTCACTGCTTCCATCCAAATTGTCCTTGATTTTCTAGCTGAACTCTTCCATGCAGGTTCATCTCCTTCTACTCTTAAAGTTCAATTGGCAGCTATTTCTAACTTTCATGTGGGCATTTCAGATTCTGCCATCATGTCCCACAAGCTTTGCAAAGCCTTTTTGAAGGGAGTTTTTCTACTCAGACCTCCGGTAAGAAATCCTCCTCCTCCTTGGGACCTAAATTTAGTTCTCAGTTCTTTAATTCTCTCTCCTTTCGAACCTGCATCCTCCTGTTCTTTAAAATTACTATCATGGAAGACTCTCTTTCTAGTAGCTATTACTTCAGCTAGAAGAGTTTCAGAACTTCATGCACTCAGCTGTCGACCTCCTTATCTGTTGTTCCATAAGGACAGAGTATCTTCTGAACCAACCCATCCTTTTTACCTAAAATAGCTTCCACGGCTAACCTAAATCAAAGCATTGACCTCCGGTGTTTTTCCAGAATATTCTAACAGATCTGAACAAAGATTGCATTGGCTAGATGTTCATCGTCAATTAAGGTACTATTTGGATAGAACAAAACAATTCAGAAAATCTGACCAGCTGTTCGTCTCTTATGCAGAAGGCAGAAAGGGACTTTCAGTTTCAAAGGTATCATTATCCAGATGGCTAACATCTCTGATTTCCCTTGTTTATGAAATTAGACACCAAAAGCTGCCTAGCAAACCTAAAGCCCATTCTACCAGAGCTTTGGCTACTTCTATAGCCTTCCAAGATAGACTGCCTATTGACACCATTTGTGCAGCGGCTACTTGGGCTACTCCTCACACTTTCATTTCTCATTATAAGTTGGATTTAGCCTCTAGACATAGAGCTAACTTTGGTTCCACTGTTCTCAAGAGTCTGTTCCGTTAGGCCACCGGGACAAGGTGCTAGGGGCGGTCCCATCCAGCAAGAATGAAGGCGAGATAGACAACTTAACATATAGAAGTTATGTTCTTACCATAACGTTCCATGTTAGTTGTCTTTTTCGCCTTCTTCTTGCGTCCCACCCTCCTTCCCCCTGGCCTGGACAGACCTGGAGGAGTTTTGATTGTGACCTCTCTTTCTACCACCTCTTTACTTTAGGTATATTCTCTGCTGTGCATATTTCCTGGATCAGGATGTAGGTCACCCTTCTCTTCTCCCTTGTTTATAGAAGTGGACTTTGTTACTACTAATTTTACTACTATTATAGGCTGGGCCTAGCTTACAAACGAGATCTGAGGTAACTCACGCCTAGCATTGTGGGATATAGGGGGAGCCTCGAGCCGGTGGAACCAACTCTCGAGCTTTTAGAGTGGCCGAGTCGGAGCCGAGGTCGGCTCCGAACCCATCCAGCAAGAAGAAGGCGAGAAGAAGACAACTAACATGGAACGTTATGGTAAGAACATAACTTCTATATTTTTACCGCCGAACATACCCCCCCACCCACTCCTCAAGAAAATAGTTAAACATGTTTTCACTGTACCAAAAAAAAAACACTAAAATGAATGAGAATGCACAGCGGATACCATAGACCAGATTTAGGTTTTGACCACAGCAGTTAAAAGAAATAAATGTATAGCACTAATTTACATAGTGCAGTGATCTATTAACGAACATGCCCAACAGCACCACTGGCTGTAATCGGATTATAATGAAAGCAGTACATTGTAAATTTTTCGAAGTCCTTAAAAACAAACTACAGACTTTGCTACTTATAAAAGCAAGCTATTCAGTAACTACGACATGGTTTAGCACAATCGCAAATGCACTGCATTAACTTTTGAGCATGCATCCACAAAGAAGAAAAAAAAAAAAAGAAAGGAAAAAGTTTGTAAATATTTTACCTTTTAAAAATACTTCTTGCAAGAGCATCTAAAATAAACAACAATGTACGGCAGACTCCATGGACCCCTTTTACCTCAAAACATACCAATTGAGTAATTTACCCAGCACAGCGATGCAATAAACAGGCCAAAGCAAAATTGACACACCCATATTCACACATTACAAGCAAAGCAGGACATTTTAACCTTATTAAAAGCAGCATAAAAAATAAAATGCACACCTTTACAACTATAAATGAAAACTATCTTGAAACCGCTTCGGCAAGTTAACAACATATACCTACTAGAATAATAAATGTACTGCGTTGACTATTAACATTCCCCCTCAAAAGGTAGACTTGTACCACATGCACATTGACTTGCAAGAACTAACAGGAAAAATTACTCACAGTATATCCTAACTTCCTGAAAACAGCATTAAATTGCACACACTTCCACACAAAAAAGTGCAAACTGTGCTCGAACATTTTCTATCTGCAAACAGAAAGTACCCTGAAAAAGCTACGACAATAGAAATACAGCACACTGCATTTATATTTAAGACTGCCCTCCACCAGAAATAAACAAAACATCTAATGTTAATCTTCTTCCCCTTCATCACCGATGGGTTCGGTTCCCAGCCCTCTGAACCGTGTCGGCCAAATACCAAGCTTGCGTTCACCAAAAAACTCTTGAGCTAAGTTGCTACCCAGAATGCCCTTCTCCCAACTATCTTAGATCTCGTTTGCCGCATAGCTATTCAGCCGCGTTTCATCGAGCTCTCCAGCTAAGTGAAATATTTTGATAGTGTTTGGATTTTTGTCACTACTAGAAGAGTATACCCATTTCTTTTCTCATTAACCTCCATATAGCCTAATCTTCTCTGTCTAGCTCTACCCGTTGGGTAATCCTTTACCATTGTTGGTAACAGTCTTCTGCCGTTGTGGTATCTCTTGATACCATCGCTGGTATCTTCCTTTGTGTGTGTGTGTGTGTGTGTGTGTGTGTGTGTGTGTGTGTGTGTGTGTGTGTGTGTGTGTGTGTGTTTTGATGAGTATATCCGATTAAAAAATGATAAACTCCCCAACAGTGATAGTCATGATGACTGCATTTATTGTCTGGGGCGTTTCACATTTATCTGTGGAACCTCCCTGTCAGATATGTCAGAATTTTAGTCAGCGGACGCTGAACGAATGTAAAAATGTTAATCTTGAAAGACCTTCTACCTACTCCTTTCGCAGAGACTATTTCTGTGTTGGATGCTTCAACCCCTCCAGTTGCACAAAAAACAGCCACATTCTGATCCCTCCTCACCTTCTGGTGACTGAGGTAAGACTTCTAAGCATAAGGCCCACAAGACTTCATCGGAGCACAGAGCCCTTTCTTCGGCTCTTGACTGCTATGGATTTGACTTTTGTTCTGACGTCTATTGGGATGCCTTCTACCGTTCCAGTGGCAACTAGTGCCTTGGTGCCAAAGCTAACTCTGGCACCGACTGGACTATGGCACTGTCCTTAATTGCTCCAGCTCCACCTTCGGTGCCGACTTCTCAGGAACTGATACCGGTCATTACGAGTGCCCCGTTGGCACAGACTATATCCTCGCCATTGCTAGTGGTCTCAAAACTTGAGACCATGGTGCCATTTTTCTCAGACACTAAGGACCCAATACTCACCTTCTCTGGACCCGTATGCAGGACATGCTTATAGCCCCCTTCTTGGACCGACCAGATTCACCTTCAGGAGTATCCAGTAGGTCCACCAGGAGCCTATCCGAACATGATGTGGTGCGCTTGTTGGATCAGCTGTTGACAGCCAGAGGGATACCTTATGGGTCTAAGACTCGTCCCCATTTGGGACTGGGCGCTGTCCTTCCCAGTACTCCCACATATTCCTCCTCCTTCAGAACTCCTGGTACCGAAGCTCTCAGAACCATCCCTTCCTCCATCTCTGGGTTGGGGGGGGGGGGACTCCTCAGTTTAGGGCACGGCATTGAGTACCTTATCTGTGCTGTCCTCTGCTCCAGGAATTTCACGGGCTCCGATCTGGTGGGAGGCTCCATCTCTGGGAACGGGTCCGACATTGCAAGGTTTGACCCCGGTTCTGAGGCTGTCTTACTCTGTTCCGGGCTCCCACTTTTTGGGCGGGCCTGCTTTCCAGATGATGGAGAGAGTGCTTGCCACCGGAGGCACTCCACCAATGTCAGAACTCCCTTCTGCTCCCTCTGAGCTGCAGCTACCATGGGCCACCTCCCCGGGACACCAAGGGGAAAAGCCTCGGGATATCCCTGTCCGGGATGCCCCTTCCTCCAATTCTTCCTTAGAAACTCCCACTGAGGAACCTCCTTGGAGGAAATAGTGCAAAAGGAAGCACATAACTCGCCTGAAGAGTCGCTGACTGAAGACACTGATTACGATGATGTGGGGGGGGGGTCCCCATGGTCACTCCCAGATATCCTATTTGGAGACATCCTTGAAATATTAAAACAGAGGGGTTGCTGGAAGCCCTCTAACCCCTTCTCAGATGAATCCGTATTCCTGCAGGCTTTTCGCTCCCGGCCTTCTACCTCTTTGGTGACCCCACCTGCAAACGAGCTGGTACAACTGATCGTGCAGCATGCCTGGTGGAATCCTGACTCCATAGAGGCTATCCCGAGGAGACCTGATAAAATATCCCCCAAGGAGCACCCACACTGGTCTGAGGGGTTGCCAGTTGACGCGATGGTTGTGGCGGCGCCCACAAAAAAGGACCTGGCAGAAGAACGTCCTACTGTTCACCAGCCTAACAGAGTCTCGGGCGGTGGACAGACTGGGGAAGTGAGTTTTTGCTTCAGTGACCTTTGCTGTTGGGTAATGAGAGCACTGATAAAACCAAGTACCAAAGATGATCTGAACAGGCTGAAGAAAATCTTTATTGAATTCCAAATAGAATTGCGAAAGTAGTAAGTTGTGGTAAGTGCTTTCGTTTGGCTATGCCAAACTTACTCAAACAAAAATACCGTCATTTCCTGCCGATTTTGGGGTTGGTCACTTTAAGAAGGGTGAAATGAACTAATTGTTATAATGTATTCATACCGCTGTGTTTTATTTAACCAGCAGGAAATTACGGTATTTTTGTTTGAAGTTTGGCATAGCCAAACGAAAGCGCTTACCACAACTGTTTTTATACTACTTCGCAATTCTATTTGGAATTCAATAAAGATTTTCTTCAGCCTGCTCTTTGCTGTTAGGTCCCTGAATTACCTGGCACATTTTACGAGGCTCCAAAGAGATCTAATCACTGAGTTTTCTGGAACTCTCGCTGGTAAAGTTTCTGATTAGGTGCGAGATAGGGTTGCCTCTCAATTTGCCACCCTTGAGTCCATATCCAACTCGTCCATGAGGTTGCTGTCTCGCGCAGCCGAAGGGATGTCTAGAGCTGTGGGTGCAGGCATTGTTATGAGGTGTCATGTTTTGATGCGCATATGTGACCTTGCGGATTCCTTCAAGTCCTCCTTTTTGAACACCCAATTGAGCCTTCAGCCTTGTTTAGCTCCAAAGTGAAAGACACTCTAGCCAGGTGTGAACAAGATGGAAAGACCCTGTCTGCCATTGGCCTGTGTTATTCCAAACCTCAACGTTGCTATTCCAGGAACCAGAGGAGTGGGAAAATCTGGCATAAATCGCAGGGCCCTTTTCGGAACGCACGTGGCGAGGATTCCCCCAGAGGCAGAGGGTGTAACAATGGTGGAAGATGCCCATTCAGGGGCAGAAGGGGTCCACGGAACCGAGATTCCTTCTCTGAGCAGTCTTGTCAGTGCTCCTGAAGCATTGCCCAATTGCTTTCCTCTGAAAGCATTCGGGGGGGGGTTCTCTGCACCAAGCTGCATGGCACTCTATTAATGATCTATGGGTGCAGAGCATAATCTCCAGAGGCTACTACATCCCTCTGTCCTCCCCTCCCAAAAACTGTCCCGATGTTCCACCCCACCAAATGGAAGAAGCATCTTTAGAAATATTGAAGCAATGTCAAAAAAAAAGTCGTCCAGCCAGTCCCTGCAGGCCATTGTGGATCAGGGTTTTACTCGGGATTCTTTTTAGTGTAAAAAAAGACCAGGGACTGGAGACCCATCTTGGATCTCAGCAACTTAAAACAAATCAGTTGTTCAAACCAAATTCCGCATGGTTATTCAGTCCATCCTCCCCTTTCTGAGGGAGGATGTTTGGATGTGCTCTGTAGACCTCCAGGATGCGTATTACCACATCAAAATAGACAAGCGCTCCAGGAGTCTACTTCACTTCCGGCTAGGAGCCGATCACTATCAATTTCGTGCACTGCCATTCAGTCTCTTGACGACCCCTAAAGTGTTCACGAAATGCTTAGCAGTGGTAACAGCTCATCTGAGACTTCGCGGATTCCAGGTGTTTCCATATTTGGACGATTGGCTCCTCTCCGCCCCCGCCCCAACCAAGCATTTCCTGACAAAGGCTCTCCTATACATCCTCTCTCTGGTGGAGTCCCTAGGCATAACTGTACACTGGGAAAAATTCAACCTAAACCCCACTCAGCAACTGGAATTTATAGGGGCAGTACTCAACACTCGTTCTTGTCTGGTATCTCTTCCAGCCCACAGACTCCAGAGACTAAGATCGCAAGTGCATGTGATACTCTGTCAAACGAGTGTGTTAGCAAGGGAAGGCCTTCAAGCGCTGGGGTCCATGGCTGCAGCCATCTCTGTAAGTTCCCCTTGCGAGGTTACATATGGGGATTTTACAATGGCTCCTCCTGACATGGTGGTCTGCAAACATTCACCCTCTAGACACGCAGATTCTCATAACCAGTTTGTGCAAGCAGGACCTTCTTTGGTGGATGAGGCTAAAAGTGGAATTGTGGTGTCGTCCCTTTCAGTCCCCTCAGCCCTGCGCCACGGTGACAACAGACGCTTCCCTGATAGGGTGGGGGGGCCATTTTCAGGGAAAGACGGTCCAAGGCGCGTGGTCGAAGTTAGAGGCCGTTGCAAGCACTCTGCCCTCTCCTCCCTACTGGAACTATTGTGATTCAGACAATATGTCAGTAGTCTGGTACATCAACAAACGAGGAACCAAGTCGTGCCCCCTGTGCCAGGAGGCCATAAGAATTTGGCAATGAGCGATAGGTTCCAACCGTTTCTGATGGCAACGCATACCCCGGGGAAGTCCAACATGATCGCGGACAGGCTGAGCAGGTGTGTTCTGCTTCCCCACGAGTGGTCTCTCAATCCCAAGATAGAGGTGGAGATTTTCAGCCATTGGGGGCCAGCCTTGCTGCAACCTTTTTGCTTCTCCCACGAACAACAAATGCAGCAGCTACTTCCCCTGGAGGGTGAGTCACCGAGAGACTCTCTGTCCTACGATTGTCCCACAGGTCTGCTATACGCCTACTCTGATTCCCTCGATACCTCTATTTCTAAAGAAAGCAATTCGGTTGAGATGCAAGGTAATCCTCATTGCTCCATTCTGGCCCAGTCAAGTGTGGTTCCCCTTTCTCCGGCCTCACCTGATGCAGCCTCCATGGATTCTGGATGCCCATCCGGACCTAATTTCTCACCCCCAAGGGTTGACACAACCAAACTTGTCCACACTCAAGCTGACAGCTTGACTGCTCCACTTCAGTAGTCGCCAGGCAAGCCCTGCCTTCTAAAGTTAGTGATATTATTCTGGCCTCTCACAAACCATCCACCAGGAAACTTTACAGAGATAAATGGAAAAGTTTTCTTCCTGGTCTGTAGAACGAGAGTTGGGCCCCTTTTCAGCCACTACCCTTTTTATCCTTCAATAGTTGTCTGAACTTTTCGAGCATGGAGTGTCTGCATCTGCTATAAGAGTTCATTTAGCAGCAATTTCCATTTTTCACAACAGTTGACAAGGCACACCTGTGATGTCCACTCAACTTTGTAAAACCTTTCTTAAGGGAGTGTTCCTCAGTAGACCTTCACTCAAATGCCCGTTAGAAACATGGAATTTATCACTTGTACTGCAGGCCTTGTCTTAGCCCCCCTTACCTTGCTGCCAAATTTTTGTCTTTGAAATCTCTCATCACTTCTGCCAGAAGGGTTTCAGAACTACAGGCCCTGTGTCAATAGGGCTGATCTCCTATTTCGTAAAGAAAGAGCATCTCTACACACTAATCCATCCTTCCTGTCTAAAGTGGTGTCTGAATTTTCTATGAACCAGTCCATTGAACTCCGTGTTTTTCCCCAATATTTTTTAACAAAGGTGAATACTGTATCTGAAGTAGGAACTTCATTTGTCAACAACCTTTGGGATACGGATCCGATCACTGATCCGAGCCGGCAACTTTTACCACAGCATAGATCTGAGCTCCTAGCTCCTCCCTTTACCCATAATCCCCTGCCAACCCTAACTGACCTCAGATCTAGTTTGCCGCGCTTCAAGCCTACAAGCTGGATTTCAAGCTCCTGGTAGTTCAGTGAATTTATGAGAAAAAAAACTTGATTTTTTAGTACCTTCTCTGTG
>NC_056741.1:817744033-817816533 GCF_019279795.1 Protopterus annectens | reverse complement strand
ACTCCATACAAATGGTCTCTCAATCCTCTAGTAGCGAAACAAATATTTGCCCAATGGGGGCAACCCTGTTGCGATCTTTTTGCCTCTCCTTCAAATACCAAGTGCAACAGTTACTTCGCTCTAATCCCCCCTCAGGGGGAGTCCCCGAGAGACGCTCTAGTACATGCTTGGCCTCCCGGTCTCCTTTACGCTTACCCTCCATTGCCCATGATGCTGAAACTCTTACAGAAAGCCAGTCAGCTGGGGAGCAAAATGATCCTCATTGCCCCATTCTGGCCTCGTCAAACATGGTTCCCGTACCGGTGGTCTCACCTAATTCATCCACCATGAATTCTGGATCCACTCCCTGATCTCATTACTCACCTTCTGGGTCTTCCGGCCCCCAACCTGGTCAACCTCAAGCTTGACTGCTTGGTTGCTCCAGTTCCACTCCTGATGAGGACTCCCGGAATCTCCTCTCCAGTCAAAGCCATCCTAGTAGCAGCACATAAACCTTCCACCAGAAGAGTCTACCGAAGTAAGTGGAAACGTTTCTCCATCTGGGCGGAGCACCATCACTTGGATCCTTTCACGGCGCCTCTCGTCGGTTTTGGATTTCCTAACTACACTTTTTCATCAAGGGGCTAACTGCTCTACAGTCAAGGTACAACTGGCAGCGATTTCGCATTATCATGTAGGGCATGAATCGGGCCCTCTAATTACTTCCAAGCTTTGTAAAGCTTTCCTTAAGGGTACCTTCCTTCTCAGACCTCCGGTCAGGGAGGTAGTACCCCCATGGGATTTGTCTTTGGTTCTCCGAGCCTTGACTAGCCCCCCTTTCGAGCCGGCGGCCACGGTTGATCTTAAATATCTCTCTTGGAAGACTGCCTTCTTGGTGGCCATTACTTCAGCTAAAAGGGTCTCTGAACTTCAGGCTCTATGTGTTAAACTGCCATATTTAGCCTTCCATCCAGATAGTTTACCTCAGGATCAATCTGTCCTTTCTGCCTAAGGTGTCTTCGGAAGCTAATATTAATCAATCTATTAATCTTCCCGTGTTCTTTCCCCATTACAAAAACAAAGGAGAGTACAAACTGCATTCCTTGGATGTGCACAGGCAATTACGTTTTTATATTCATCGAACTGCTGGTCATAGGCAGTCTGACCAGTTGTTTGTGTCCTTTGCCAAAACAAGTTTAGGCAAGTCCATTTCTAAAGTTAGACTATCACTGTGGCTAGGCAGTTGTATCCTCTTAGTGTACCAGAGTTCAGAAGGCCTGCACCTCAGGGAGTCCGAGCTCATTCTACTAGGGCCATCGCTACTTCGGCGGCTTTTAAATCTTGGGTTTCCTTAGATGATATTTGTTCCGCAGCCACTTGGGCCTCATCTCATACCTTTATTAGCCATTACAAACTGGATGTGGTCTCCAGAGGTAGGGTGTCCTTTGGCTCTGCAGTGCTCCGGAATGTTCTTCCATAAAGGCCACCCAGGATTCAGGTAGCTGGGGACTCTGTCCCAAAGGTTGCTGACAGATGAAGTTCCTACTTCAGATTAAGAAGTTATTTACTCACCATAACGTTCCATCTGAGTAGGTATCTTCATTTGTCTGCAACCATCCCCCCCCCCTCCTTCCCCCTGACCTATAGGATCTGTCTTGGATAAGCCCCTTCCGGGGCACAATAACAATGCTTATATCGGGCAAACTTGATCTGAGGTCAGTTAGGGTTGGCAGGGGATTATGGGTAAAGGGAGGAGCTAGGAGCTCGGATCTATACTGTGGTAAAAGTTGCCGGATCGGATCCGTATGCCAAAGGTTGCAGACAAGTGAAGCTACCTACTCAGATGGAACGTTATGGTGAGTACATAACTTCTTATTACATTCTTTGGATGTACATAGACCGTTACGTTTCTACATGGACAGGACAAAATCCTTTCATAAATCTGACAAACTTATTTCCTTCTCTGGCCCCAGAATGGGAAATGGAGTTTCTAAGGTCACTTTATCTAAGTGGCTCAGAGATTGTATATCCTTTTCATATTCATGCGCTAATGAAACCAGACCTCACATGATCAAAACTCATTCAACTAGGGCTGTAGCTTCCTCGGTAGCCTTCCATTCTAGAGCTTGTATGGATGATATCTTTGCAGCAGCCATTTGGGCTAAACCACACACCTAGAGGAAGAGCTGCCTTTGACTCTTATGGTGCTCAGGAATGTTCTGCTATAAGGGCCACTCAGGTATATCGGGTAGCTTGAGATTCTGTCCCATCAGTGATGAGGGGGAAGAAGATTAACAACATTAGATAAAGAAGTTATGTCTTACCATAACGTTCTATCCATGTTGTTGATCATCTTCCATTCATCATATCCCTCCCTCTGTCCCACCCCCATAGGCTCCTGGCGGACTTTGAGTCCTCGTGGTGTCTCCGGGTTTTTCTGTGCATAGAAATGGCCTCTGCTGTTATCTGTTGTCTTTGGCAAACTCGATCTGAGGTAATTGGGAGAAGAGCATTGTGGGTAGCAACTTGGCTCTATAGTTTTTTGGTATATGCAAGCTTGGTATTTGGCTGACGCGGTTCCGAGGGCTCGGAACTGAACCCATCAATGATGAATGAAAGAAGATCAACAACATAGATGGAACGTTATGGTAAGACATAACTTCTTTCTCTATACACACGGTTCAGCCTTTAATGCTTCCAAGTCATACCCCCAACAACAATCACAATTGCATATACATGCATACACACACAGGTGTTGTACTTTTAAAAACTACCACTAGAAAATCTCAAAATAACCACTGCTCAGATTTAAATGCTACATACTGCACCCCCATCTACCTCTAAACATTAAAGACTTAAAGCACAATATTCCCATTTTAAATGACTAAAGCCACAAAATACTATGTACTTACCACTATCAGTCTTTGCTGGGCTAGCTGGCTTCCTTCCTGCTGGGCTGGCTGTCTGGCTGGATGGCTGTCTGGCTGGATGGCTGGCTGACTTCTTGGCTAGGAAATCTCAGTCCTTTCCTTATTAGCAGCTGTAGAGCACTAATACAAAACTGCTCTACAGATGTGACCTTTGTAAGGCTCTTCCGACGCAAATCCCTACCCCCTTCAATTTAACAGGGAATGCCTCTAACTGCGGGTCCGGGTTGGTGACGTAGTCGCATTGCCATGGAAGTAGTTTCGGCTTTTCAGTGTGCACTGAAAAATGGGACTTAAGTCCCATTGCCTGAGAATGCGGACAATGGGCTGAGAAGACTCAACTCATGAGTGTCCCGCTGACAAAGGGACAGGTGGTAACTGTAGTTGAATGTCAACCCTGAAATCCCTTCGTCAAATTCACATGCTCATTTCTATCCAAATGTGTCTTGCAGCAGTGCTGTTTGCAACAACCTAAATTTCTTGATATAATTCAGTACTCTATGCACTTTTTTCTTCTGCCTATACCTATGATGCCATTTACATTCCATGATGATATGGAGAGAATAGCCATTACGATAAAAAGCTGTTACTATCATCAGTATTTTGAATGTATATGTCCTCGTTTAGCTTACATGCACTCTGTGTGGTAAGCTGAAGTCTTGTGTAGTTATTTCCTATCCTCTGTAACTGAATCTGTTAAATTTTCAGAACTTTTTTACTTCAATGAAAACATTCAAACTATATGGAGTTTCAGAATGCCCCTTTCCCCTTGTAATTTACAACAAATGCACAACTATGTACACTACCAGATTGTGAAGTTTACCCTCTCCAGCTAGGAGCAGTTGTCCCAAATTGACTGTTGCACCCGCAGGCTATAGAGCTTGTGTTTACACTTAAACTTATTATTTTTGTACCTTTTATACCTGGAGGGGGAATACTTTATATGCTTTCACTAAGCATCAACTTTGAGCCCTAAGAAACTGTGCTGGCTACCTTTTAAATTAACTGTGTCCTGCGACGGCAACTACTTGCCAATGTACCTGTTAAATGGTAAGTGATATTTTGCTGAGAGAAATACACAAAGTATGGGATGTTCAGAGGGCTACTAATTGCTTGAGCCTCCAGACAGCTTGCTTCCCAGCAAAAGCAGTTGGAAAGGAGAGTGAGTAATTGTGCAGGTGCATGAAAAGAAAATTTGTAAATTTCACTCTGAACACACATTTACATTTGCAAGCAAGTAAAAACAAAGATTTTATCTCCTCCTGAGAAAAAATAGCTAATGACTTGGCAAATTCAAGGAAAACTATTTTCCATGCTTTTCAATGTTGTTTCAAACCTATTTGCTAAAAATCGCACATATATTAATATACTTCATTTAAACTAATTTAGATGGTCACTAGGGAAATTATCTTCATTCTCCATATGTGATTAGTACATGACTACATCCCCACCCAGTAGCCTAAGATCACACTGTATTATATTCTTCACTCCAGTCTTAAATCCCCACAGTGAAAAGCCTAGATACTTTACGACTAAGCAGAATTTACTTTTGCACTTCAATATTTTTAATATATGCAGCATTCACTGATAACTCTGCCTAACTTGCATTTAAATTTCCTCTGACCTGCACCCCTTACAAAACTGTTTCACAATATAACAATTTACATCCTTACATTTTTTACAGATATTGATTAACTATTTTATTTGGTTACTTCTTCATTCACTTTGCTGTTCTAAACATTGACAAAGTGGAGTTTATGCTTGACACTTTAACACCAGTCAACAAAATTAAAATTTTCTCAGCCCCCACTATTAGCAAAGCCACACTTCACGTGTCTAATCATATATGTAATGGGACTGATGCTTTGCGGTTTCCCATTTTATTTTCTAATTTTACAATATTGCCAATCCTGTCCTCCACATTGTCTGTGGTACAAATCCAAAGTACTGTTCTCTAATATGTGCTTGCACACACCCCAACCCCCACCCCCCATTGCTCCAGCATTTTCTTTTGGAACAAAAGAAAATTGTTCTGGTAGTCTATCTCAGTCGGATTTTTTATTCTCTGAAGAATAACCAGCAGATTTTTCTTAGCACACTATTTTTGTTGGCTAAACATTTTTATTTTTTCGTTAGCCTGTTCTGCATCCAAATGTCTTTAATCCTCCGGGAAAAGATTTTCTAAAGACTATTTAATACATCAACTTGAATATCGCACCTGCCTCCTGACCTTCATTTTTCCAGCAACACTCTCTACATTTTTTAATACTTTTTCCTTTCTGACACAGTTTTGTCTAGCAACACTGTTGGTATGGCAGTATTTCTACTAAAATAGATCTTTACTGCATTCCCATGGCAGGTGTGAAGCATACATTATGCCCATTAATTAAAAAATACTGCTGTGATACCCCAGAATTTTGTACTTTTAATTCAATCCCTTTCTTATTAGTTTTTGTTATCCTGCATACATGTAGCCTGATTGACTGACTGGGCCAACTTCTGCAGCTTTACATTCTCCCTTCGAGGCTTCTGCCATTGCTTTTCCACCAGAGTGCAAGGATGTCAGTGGTATAATAGGTGCATTAGCCTACAGGTGTTTTCTGCAGTGTAGTGTGCATAGCCATAAGATATTTTCTTGTCCATCTGAATTGACCCAAGTCTTGGAACAAGATAAATCTGGTATCCCATAGATTTTTACATATAATAATGATTTGTTTGTTGTAATTGTTTACAGAACGTGAATGTTGGATGCTGTATCTGAGGTTAATAATTGCATTTTATGTGGAGAAACAAATCCTCCTACAAGGACTTGCACAGAGAGGGGTTGTTTTGCCCTGGTTCTAGAGCACAAAGTAGATTCCTGTCTGCATTGTGCTGCTTTTTCATGCGTGATAATTCATGGATGCCATCAGTCTCTCGTAGTTTGCAGCCAAAAGTGTGCCTGTTTCATTGTCACATTGGTGTAGGCTGGCCAAGGCCTCTGGGAGCAAAGTACAAACTTGAGAGGGAAGAAGCATCTTTCTTGAGTCTGGCGACTCCAGGTACAATGAGGGTCTTCTGCAGCCCTCCTTGATCTCAGTGTCTGCTTCTGCTTCATGTGTGACTATTTTGCAGGTTACAATACTTGGTGTCTTGCATGTCTTTCTAGACTGACTACTGTCATGTCTTCTGAGACCAAAGGCCCTTTAGCTGTAGAGACCTTCATTTTTCAGTATGGGTAGGTGGGATCTCCAGAGCTTTTGTCTTTCAGGAGGTTCCTGGAGATCCTGCCTGAGACCCAAAATGTTGGAAGTTGTTTACTGAAACCATAAGATTCGAAGTTGAAAATCTGTTCAAAACTGGTGCCTCCTATGGTGCCTTTGCCTAAGCCAAGCAGTGCCTCATCTTCCTTCACTTCCTAGGATTCCAAAACTGGCTGAAGATTTGTCTATCTTGAAATAGAAAAAGACCAGATATGGAGTTTCTAAAAAAAAGTATGGAATCTCCTTTTGAGGATTCTGTTCCTCATAATTCTGAAGCAGATGAATTGGCCTGTGTAGCACAGATGACTTCTACTGTTTAGGATCCATACACCTATGGTGTCCTTTCTTCTGCCTCACTGCCAAGGAAGTTTTCCAATGGGATAGTAAGGAGTACTATGATGCTGAGCAATGTTGCAAAACGTACATGGACTTGCCTGCATATAGAAGCTATAATAGTCTTTGCAGTGTTAAACACCCTGGAAGATAATTTTGTGAATATATCCATGGAGCCTTACAACCCCTCTGGTGCTGGAGAGACTTGATGCCTAATTATTCTCTGGGTGAATGACTCTCATTACTGTGAATCTAGGCAAAACAGACACTTGGAAGTCTTTAAGCTGAATTTTTTTACTTCACACTAGGCATTTGTTGATTTTGACAGAAATTTCCTCTGAGCTAAATTCTGAATCAGATTTAACTAAAGAACATACAACCAAGCGCCCTGTGTAGTGTTTAGCAAATTTCCTGGCAGAAGGCTTCCCAGTGGACCACATGTGCCATGGAAAGCATATGACTGACACTAACTGTATAGCAAAAGTGATCTAAAGATGGCACTGGCCAGCACACACTTCATACCAACCTTCACATGTCTATGGAAGGGCTTCAACCAGACCACTGAGGGAGGGTAGAGCTTTGGACGCCTAACTTGGCTGCAAGCAGCATCTCTAAGTGAGGACTGCAGCAGTGAAATTGCTCCCAAATGTACATTTTATGTTTCTAACACAAATGTACTCCCCTAAAAGGGGTCCTGTATCTCAGACTGCTCAAAAAGGTGATTGTTGCACTTTCTGATCCCTTTTCTAGAAGATGCTGTTTTTTGGTAGCAGTTACTTTCAGGTAAGAGAATTTCAGCGCTTCAGGCCCCAATGTGAAAAAAAAATCCATTGTAGTGTTCTGCCAGGACAGGGTATCTCTGCTTAACACCCACATCCATACTGAAAGCAGATTGGCTCATTCACTTTGTTCTGAGGCTTAAACAATTTTTTGGGGGGGGGGGGGTGGACATCCATTCCCTAAATGTACAGTGACAGTTGAGATTTTCTGTGGGTTGGCAGTCTAGTCTAACAAGCTCCCCTTCCCTGCTGCCCCTCCCATCCTGAGGGGGACCTCTGGAGTGGACCTGGAGAATGCTGGACAGTTTTGTCTAGTCTACTAGGTGTTGAAATCTTTTAACTTGTGAACTGGTGCAAAAAGGCTCTGAAGATTGCTTTGATTGGCACACCTCTTGTGCTAGAATATTCAGGAAAATTGTGACTTGGCTAATATAGCTTATTTCTCCTAAATTTGTAAATGTGAGAGATTTGAACCTTAAGGACCTTATTGTAGAGATCCACAATACATATCTTTTTACAAAGTTACATAAAAATAGGGCAATCTTAAGTAGTTTACTTCATTTGGTCTTCAATCTGTGGTATACGGATCAGAGCCAGCAACTTTTGGTAGCATCAGCTCCAAACTCCTCCCCTTACCCATAATACACCTCCACTGCCTTCCATCCCCAGATCTCGTTTGCCGCGATTTGCTTCACATAGTGTCTTCTGAGCTCCAACTAGCAGTGGATTTAAAACTTCCTGTGAGTAGTTAAATTTTCTGTTTTTTCTTCAGATTAGTGTTAGTATAGGTCCCCTTTCTCCTCCCCTCACTTGGTGTGTCGAGTGTTAGTGGTTTTAGGTAACTAGGAGTTTGTTTGTGATGTGGGTAGTAGCTTCCCCTCCCCCCTCAGTGTTCTCTGTAGCGAGTGTGGTGAGTGGGTGTGTTGGTTATTAGAAAGATCTTGCCTGTCTTTTTTCAAGGCTATCATTCTGTCTGTTAGAATGGCTGAAAAGTTTGTTTTCAAGCACTGCACAGTGTGTGGCCATAAGCTCTCCCCAGCCGATAGCCACACTCTGTGTGTTTTGTGCTTGGGTGTGGCCCACCTGAGTGTGGAGTGTAGTATTTGTGCGGGCTTCAACCCCATGCGCCCTAAAGGATAGGAAGGCCAATTGGCCCTCAAAGGTCTTATTCCTCCTTCAGACTCTTTCCTCGTCTTCGACTTTAGTCACAGCGGCTGCTATGGCTGCCTCTCCCTCCTCTCTTCCTCTGGCTTCTCCTCCCTCCCAGGCTGGGACTCAACCTTCTGTACCAAAGCCTGTGGTAGCGGAACAGAAGAGAGGTAGAGAAAGGGGAGCGAGAGTCAAAGACTAGGGAAAAGGTCCATGGGCCCCTTGACTCCCCTCGACTCTGATCTCGGAGGTTCTCCATGGAGCCGGAGGAGGCGCATCCAGCCTGTCGGGCCTCGGTGCCCCGACCTGCCAGGATGGAGTCCTACTACTCTGGAGGCAGTCGGGGGACGATTGTCCTTGCACCCAGTGGCATGGGGGTCCATAACAATGGACCGCTGGGTGCTTCAGATCATATCCAGAGGATACTCTGTCCCCTTCATGGGTTCCCCCATATCTCCCAGACACCTCCCATGCAACGAAAGGCAGCAGCACAGGAAATTTCCAAGCTACTAGTAAAATGAGTCCACAAAACCGTCCGTCCCCCCCCAGATCAGTCGGGATCGGGCTTCTACTCCAGGTTCTTTTTGGTGCCAAAGAAAACGGGGGACCTCTACCCTGAACCTGTCAGTTGCCAACGAGAAGATGTTCTTCATTCCACATTGCTGCAGTCCTAACTATTGGGTAGTCCGCTGTCCAGTCGGCCCGAATACCAAAGTATATGGCTGACGTCGGTCAGGGCGCATTAGACTGACGTCAGTACGTCAGGGTACTAATGCGCATGACCGGCGTCATATCCTCAGTCTTTTTTGCCGCATGGTCCGATGCAGAAGCAATTTTGCGAGTGCAGGTTGGCGTTCTGAAAGTTTCTGAAGTCAGAGTTTCAGACCGAATCAAAGTTGGCTAAGTACCCCGTTGGGGAATATTTTGGTTTTTTCTTGCCTCAGTATTTAACCGGATGTCAGAAAAAGTGAATAACTGTATTTCTTGTGGGAAACAGATACCTCATAAGTATCTTTTTAAGAGTCCTAGGGCAGACCCGGAAACTGTCTCTCAGGGGCCTAAAGGTGTGAAGGCCTCTGTTGTTAAAAATCCTGTTCCTCCTGATAGAGGCAAGGGCTTTGGATAGATGGGGAAAGAAAGTGTATACTACTTCCACTTTAGCCATGAGGGCGTTGAATTGTCAGTTTCACATGTTAAAATATCAGAATTATCTCCTTTCACAATTGAAATCTAAGGTGGATGCTCTGGCAGAAAGTATTGAGTGTAAAGAGTTGCAGGATTTAGTTCATGTGTCTGAACAGGTGGGTAAACATTCCCTGCAGTGTGGTTTTGATGCTGTGCAGGCCTCCTCGAGGGTGGCTGCCACTGGTTCTGTTCTTCGTAGGCACGCCTGGTTGAGGGATCAGAATTTAGCTGAGCATGTTAAAACAAGGATTTTGGATGCTCCTTTACAGTCTGATGTGTTGTTTGGTGCGCCTGTGGAAGCAGTTTTAAAGAAAATGGAGGACAAGGCTAAGTCTATGCAAACTGTTAAGGATTTTTTGCAGGTTCAGCCTCCGAAGTTTAGTAGAAATTGGCCTACTAAGGGATGGACATATCCTGCTTATGATTCCCAGTCTAGGGGTAGGTCTAGACGTGGTAGGGGCAGAGCACAAGGTTCTTTTCGGCCTAGAACAGGGAGTTCACCTGCTCAGTCTTCTGGTGAGGGCAGGGGTCAGTCCTTTCGTAAACAGACCCAATGACCTACCTTTTCAGCTGCCAGTACATTCTCGCCTGGCAGCACCTTTGGGAGGAAGGCTGGCTCTTTTCAAAGAAAATTGGGATTTAATTACCCAAGACAGATGGGTTTTGGATATCATTCACCACGGTTACAGGTTTTATTTCCATACCTTGCCTCCTTTCAAAGGCATGCCAGACATTCCTCCTCTACAAAGAAAAGAGGCTCACAAGCAAATTTCTCTGTTGCTTCAAATAGGGGCCATTCAGCCAGTTCCTGTGCCAGAAAGGGGCCTAGGATTTTATTCTCGCCTGTTCCTAGTACCGAAGAAGGGGAACACGTGGAGACCAATTTTGGATTTATCTATCCTCAACACTTATCTGGACATTCCCAAGTTCAAAATGTTGACGTTGCAACAGCTTTTACCTCTGCTGGGCAAAGATCACTGGATGGTAACTTTAGATCTCAAGGAAGCTTACCTTCATGTGCCTATCAGACTAAGTTGCAGGAAGTATCTGCGTTTTGAGCTGGAAATTCTCATTATCAGTTCTCTGCATTGCCCTTTGGCTTATCTACTGCCCAGAGTATTCACAAAGGTTCTGGCTCCAGTGATAGCTTACTTCAGGTTAAAAGGAATTCAAATCTATCCTTACTTGGACGACTGCCTGATTCTGGCTCAAGAAAAGGAAGACCTTTTACAGCATTTGGAATTTGTGATAGCAGTGCTAAGATGCCTAGGGTATTCTGTGAACGAAATAAAGTCCAGTCTAGTACCCTCTCAAGACATGTGCTTTCTGGGTGTGAGACTGAATACAGCAGCCCAGATGGCCTTTCTAACCCCGGACAAACAAAAGAATCTTTCCAGTTACTTCCATCACCTATCTCTTCAGTCCGGCTGACTGCAAGGACAGTCCTTCAAGCCTTAGGGTTCATGGCATCTTGTATTCTGGTGCTTCCCAATGCCAAACTGCATATGAGGAAGTTGCAATGGTATCTCAAGAATGTATGGACACAGCACTGCCAGGATTTGGACACTGTCATTCAAATAATACCTTGCATTCAAAAGGAATTTTTGTGGTGGGCTCAGGAATGTCACCTAAACAAGGGACTCTCTGTGACCCGGCCAGAGGCGAGTCAGATTCTAACGACAGATGCCTCAGACATTGCTTGGGGAGCTCATCTAAATGGAAAATGGATACAAGACATGTGGCCTGCCAGACTACAGCATCTACATATCAACATGAAAGAGATGTTAGCAGTCCAGTTTGCATTAATGGCTTTCAAGGAGTTACTTCTTCCAGGGCAGGTGTTGATTCTAACAGACAACACTACTGTCATGTGGTACATCAACAAACAAGGGGAACACATTCTTACCGTTGTGCAGGCAAGCAATGATTTTATGGGAGACTGCGCTCAGCTTGCAACTAACTCTTCAGGCAAGGTTTCTGCCGAGCACAGAACTCCTTAGCAGATGTGTTAAGCAGACAAATCATGGATCCCCACGAGTGGAAACTGGATCTTCATGTATTTCAAAAATTGACAGTGTCATGGGGAACTCCAGACATAGATCTGTTCGCTTCTCCACTAAACCACCAGCTGCCAAAGTTTTGCACAAAGGAGTTTCATCACACAGCTTGGAAAGTGGATGCTCTGTCTTTCAGTTGGAAAAATCTTCATGTGTATCCCTTTCCACCTCTGCCTCTTCTCCCAAAGGTGCTCCTAAAGGTCAGACAAGACAAGCCAAGGATGATTTTAATATCTCCAGATTGGCCTCGGCAACACTGGTACCCATTACTGCGGAGTCTGGTAAGGAAGCCTCCATGGCCTTTACCTTTGATTCCACACCTGTTGTCTCAGAGGGACGGTCACCTGCTCAATGTCAAGCTTCACTCTCTTCATCTAACAGCCTGGCATATTCTGTTTTGAAACACAGCAGGTCTCAACTTCCTCAACAAGTTTTAAATGTGATTATGGAAGCCAGAAGACCTAGTACAAGGAAAGTGTATGCAGAAAAATGGAAGAGGTTTTTATTTTGGAGTGCAGCAAACAATTTGGAGATTTCTGAGCCTAATTTGAGTGTGGCTCTTCAATATCTTACTGAGTTATTGGACAAAGGTTTGTCTTTCTCTTCCATTAAGATTCATGCTGCAGCAATTTCAGCTCACTATGATTGTGACCCACCATTGTTTTCGCATCCTTTGTTCAAGCAATTTCTTAGAGGGCAAAGAATATAAGACCCCCGTAGAGCTCCTACTCCTGCTTGGGACCTCAATTTTGTGTTGGAGAAGCTTACTCTACAACCTTTTGAGCCTGCGGCTACTGCTGAATTGAAATACTTGTCATGGAAGACTGCTTTTTTGTTGGCCATTACTTCTGCAAGAAGGGTTTCTGAATTGCAGGCCCTTATGGCGGTAGAGCCTTTTTGATTTTCATAAGGATAGGGTATCATTACGCACTAATCCTTCCTTTATGCCTAAGGTGGTTTCTAGTGTGGCTTTAAACCAAACTATTCATTTGCCTACTTTTTATGCAGACCCCAAAATAAAGGGGAAAAGATTTTGCACACTTTAGATGTACACAGGCAATTGCGTTATTATTTAAGCAGGACTAAGGATTTTAGGCAGTCTCAGCAGTTGTTTGTTTCTTTTGCTTTGAGTTCAGGGCAAGCCTGTGTCAAAACAAACTATTTCTAGGTGGATTGGGTTTTGCATTGCATTTTGTTATTCCCATCATGGCAAGGAGATTCCAGCTGGGATTAGGCCTCATTCCACTAGGGCTACTGCCACTTCAACAGCATTTCTAAGGGGGGGTGGCAACTAAGGATATTTTGGAGGCAGCTACTTGGAGTTCAGTGCATACTTTCTCTAAGCATTATCACCTTCCTCTCTACTCTAAGTCTAGGGCTGGTTTTGCCACAGCTATTTTGCAAGGCATGTTGTCAGCTCCTGCTTCTTTATGATTTGCCAGCCTCCCTTACCTCTGCTTTGGGATTCCACCCAATAGTTAGGACTGCAGCAATGTGGAATGAAGAACATAGTACAGTTTTGTACCTACCATAAATGTAGATGTTCGAGGATCCACATTGCTGCAGTCCACCCTACCTCCCTCCTTCCCTCTGTGTTTAGGGGTGGTTGTGTAGGTGAGGTTATATGCTGGTAATTTTGTATATATTGTACATATTTTTGGTGCAGGTATATTTGGCCTTGTTTTTTTAGGGTCTTCTGATATCTGGGGCAAGAAAAGACTGAGGATATGACGCCGGTCATGCGCATTAGTACCCTGACGTACTGACGTCAGTCTAATGCGCCCTGACCGACGTCAGCCATATACTTTGGTATTCGGGCCGACTGGACAGCGGACTACCCAATAGTTAGGACTGCAGCAATGTGGATCCTCGAACATCTACATTTATGGTAGGTACAAAACTGTACTTTCCGGGTGGTCACATTAGTCTATGCCGTACCCACAAGAGAGCGACTGGATGTGCTCGTTAGACCTCCAGGATGCTTACTAATAAAAGTACATAATACATAAAAATGCACATAAGCTGCAGGAGGTTCCTCCGCTTCCGGTTAGGAGTAAATCATTACCAATTTCGAGCTCTACCCTTTGGTCTCCCCACAGCCCCCAAGGTGTTTTACCAAAGTGGGGATTCGGGTCTATCCGTACCTGGACTATTGGCTCCTCACTGCTCCCACCAGGTGTCTACTTTCCCAAACCAGGGATTATTTCCTGACACTTTCCCTGCATTTGGGGATCACAATCAACACATCCAAATCTCTCCTAGATCCTGTACAGGTGACAGACTACATTGGTGCCAGGAAAGATGCTCTTCAGTGCAAAATATTGCTGACCTCTGAGAGAGTTCAAAACCTGTGGATGCATGTCTCCCTGATCTACCATTCTCGGCTTCCTACAGTGGAATTGGTGTTGATGGCCCTAGGCTCGATGGCGGCGACCATAATTCTTCTCCTGTGTGCTCTGTTACACGAGGAATCTACAGTGGATTCTAGCGATTCAATGGTCCCTGTTGGAACAGCCATTGACTTATCCTATTCAACTCAGTCGAGTGTGTCGGTCATCCCTCAAAGTGGATGAGCTCTCTGGACATTTTGGAGGGATGACCCTTTGTTCCAGCCCTGGACCCAAACCACAGTGACCACAGATTCCTCCCAATTCGGGTGGGGGGCATTGTTTGGGAAGTACAGTCCAAGGCCTGTGGTCCCCCATAGAGACCAGCTTGCATGTAAATGTCCTAGAGATGAAGGTGGCCGTTCTAGCGTTGCAGGCCCTTCATGCTTTTCTTCCTCTGTGGACGGCTGCTATTCAGTCAGACATGTTAGTGGTCTGGTATATCAACAAACAGGAGAGGACCAAATCTTGCTCCCTTTGTCGTGAGACAAAGAGAGTGTGAGAATGAGAGTGTGACATGAGAGTGTGGGAATGGGCGATCTCCACCGGTTGCTTTCTCATTGCAACGCACATTCCAGGACGGTCCAACATTCTAGTGGACAGGCTGTCGGACCATTCTGATGCCTTACGTGTGGTTTCTGAATCTGTCAGTAGCGGAACAGATCTTCAGCGAGTGGGGTCAACCTTGCTGCGATCTGTTCGCATCTCCTTCCAACGCAAAGTGCAAGATTTTTGCTCTGAACCCCCTACCGGGGGGAGTCACCCAGAGATGCTCTAGTTCATGCTTGGCCTCCCGGTCTTCTGCATGCTTACCCACCAGTACCTCTCATTCTGAGATTTCTGCAGAAAGCTCGTCGACTGGGGAGCAAATTGATCCTCATTACCCCATTCTGGCCTCGCCAGGTATGGATATTCTTCGTGTTTCACTGTTGCAGTTATTACATTTGGGTTATTTTCTTGCAGGTAGCCCTCAAGTCTGCCTGATTATCAAAGTCTTGGGTCCTGCTTAGTTTGCCGTTTCATCTTCCATGACGTCAGATCCCAAGTCTTCAACTAAGCTAAGTACCCCATTGGGGATCTCTTTTTTTTTTTTTTTTTTTTTTTTTCCTCTAAACCAATGTCAGTAAAAGTATTGTATTTCTTATGGAAAGCAAATACCTTCTAAACAATTTCATTTGTACTGCATTCTTTGCTTAGGCCCAGATCATGACGTACCTTGCTGTCGGTTTTGTGCCCTATTCAAACCTCGAGCTATTAGTTGGTTCATTTTCACATCTAAATATTTTGGTACTCTGTTCAATTATCCAGAAATGGCTTTGGTAAGCCACCTGACTACCGACATTCCGAAAAAAAAACGCAAAGAAAGACAGACCGCATAGGTCCAAAGCTGCCAACGCTTCTCATCTAGTCGCCAGTTCACCAGTACTCAGTGAGGCGCTTTCGCAGCCCTGATACCTGCTACTTCAGATTCGCAGGCCTCTGCTGAGACCCATTCGGAGTTCAGTATGCCGCGAGATGCTTCTTTGACTGTGGAACCTGCGGGTGTCTCTACCTTGGATGGGTCCAGAGCCGCTGTGCAGGCACTGGCTTCTGAGGGTGTATTCAGACCATCTGACTTGCATATTAAACCGATGCCATCCTCCTCTTCAAGGCCTAAATCTCGATCCATGCCTAGAAAACAGACACCCAGACCGCATGGTCAGGCCCCTATGCCTAAAAAAACAAATGATAAGAATGGCTGAAGACCTTATTACTCTAATCAGAGAAAGCCACCCTTCTCCTTATAAGAGACCTAGAACTGATTTTTCCTTCTGATTCTTCTGATCTGTTATCTCTGATGACCAGGGGTTGCCCTTGTCTATCGATGAGGATTCTGATGCAGAGGACTCCATTCCCTCTGCTTCCCCTCCAGAGGATTTCTCTTTTGGTGAAACTTTGCCTACTCTTAGGGAGCATTTCCACTGGGAAAGCCATGATTACTCTGACTCAAAAAAAGGGCTTAGGGAATTCTTACTCCTACCTCAACACAGACCTTTTAGCTATCCCTCCTGTACTGGACACTAGATGATACCTTCTTGGAATCTAGCCTGTCCCCTGACACTTTACCTCCGGCTTCCAGAAAATCTGACTGGTATTACAGAGTACCTGACTCAGTTCCTCTTTAAGACTCTTACTGTAGATCTTGAGACCATTTCACAGGGACCCAAAGGCATTAAGGCTATAACTGCCAAAAACCCTACCCCCTCTGATGGAGATTCCAGGGCCCTGGACAGATGGGGTAAGAAGGTATACACTTCTGCAACTTTGGCCATTAGGGCCTTAAACTGCCAGTTTCATATGTTAAAGTATCAGCAGCATATTATTGGATTGCTTAAACAGAAAATTATGTTAATTCCTGACTTGTGTGCTGAAAATAAAGAATTACAGGATTTAATGCATTCTGCTGAACAAGTTGGAAAATATACTTTGCAATGTGGTTTTGATTCATTAGAGGCATCTTGCAAGGCTACTGTCACTGGGTCTGTACTTAGAAGGCATGCTTGGCTTAAGGAGCAGTCTTTGCCAGATCATGTTAAAGCTAAATTACTGGATGCTCAATTAAACCAAGACCGCCTGTTGTGGCAACAAAGCAGAAGTACTACTTAAAAAGATGGATGAAAAAGCTAAATCTATGCAAACTGTTAAAGATTTCCTGCAAGTGCAGCCTCCCAGATTTAGTAGGCACTGGCCTTCTAAGAATTGGTCCTTTCCTGCCTCTTCCACTCCTTCTCAGTCCAAACCGAGAACCAGCAGACCACTCGGGCTTCAGTCTCAAGGTACTCACAGGCCTAAGAGTGAGGGGCTCCCACTTCCAAATCTGGGAGTAGTAAGACACCTCCCTATGGTAAACTGTCACAATGACTTAACTTTAAACCTTCCAAGCCCTGCTCAACTGACTGTTCCTTTAGGGGGAAAGCTCGCCCTGCATGCAAAAAACTGGGAATTCATTACCCAAGACAAATGGGTTTTAAATATAGTTTCCCAAGTACACAGATTCCACTTCCACTCCTTACCAACCCCAAATTTGGCCAGACCTACCTCCAAATCAGTGGGCAGAAGCTCAAAAGCAGGGAGGAATGGGGGCAAGGTTTTTACTCAAGACTTTTACTGGTACCCAGAAAAGACCATTCCTGGCGTCCTCTCCTGGACCTGTCTATCCTAAACACTTTGTTGGTAATCCCAAAATTCAAAATGCTAACTCTTCATCAGCTGCTTCCCATACTAGGCAAAAATGCCTGGTTGGCAACACTAGATTTAAAGGAAGCCTACCTGCACATCCCAATAAGGGAATCTTGCAGAAGATACCTACGCTTCAGAGTAGGCTACATGCACTATCAGTTCTCGGCACTGTCCTTTGGCTTATCTACTGCGCCCAGGGTATTCACAAAGTGCCTAGCTCCAGTCATTGCATTTTGCAGGCAAAGAAATATTCAAATATACCCATACCTGGATGATTGTCTAATTCAGGCAGGAAGCCAGGACATACTATTAAATCATCTGGCATTTGTAAAGAAATTACTAACTTCTCTGGGGTACACCATAAACAAAAAGAAATCGCATCTAGTACCCTGCCAACAAATTGTATTCCTGGGAGCAAGCTTGAATACAACTTCCCAGATGACCTACCTCTCACCAGAGAAGCAAGTTCATTTGACAGACTACTTCAAACTACTGGCCACAAAGACCCAGCTATCTGCAAGGAAAATACTGCAAGCCCTGGGATTCATGGCCTCTTGCATTCTACTCATTCCATATGCAAGACTGCATATGAGGAAACTACAATGGTATCTAAAAAAAAAAACGCCTATGGTGTCAACATTCTCAGGACCTAGAATCAATTATTCCTATCATCCCTTGCTTAAAGGCTGTTCCTTTTGTGGGCAGAGGCCTGCCACCACAACTGGAACCAAAGATATTCAACATTTTGAGAAACAAATGGGGGAGCCCAGAGATGGACCGGTTTGCCTCCCCTCAGAACTACCATTTGGACAAATTCTGCACGAGGACTCACCACAGACAAAGCTTAGAAAGTGGATGCCCTGTCCTTCACATGGAAAAACCTATCAGTTTATGCCTTTTCCCCCTCTGCCTCTCCTCTCCAAAGTGTTAGTAAAGATCAAACGGGACAAGCCAAGGGCAATATTATTGCACTAGACTGGCCACGCCAACACTGGTACCCCCTCCTGTGCAGTGTGTCACTTCTGGAACCATGGCACCTGCCTCAGACCCCTGCCCTGCTGTCCCAGCAGGAGGGCCAGATTCTGCACCCAAAGCTTCAAACCCTGAAACTTGCAGCCTGGCATTACATGATCTTTCCGTTACCATCCCTCAGTAAGCAAGTGATGGATGTCATTCTGTAGGCAAGGAGGCCTAGTACTAGAAAATCCTATGCTGAAAAATGGAAAAGATTCTCTTCCTGGAGCCAAACTCGGGGGATGGACACAACAGTGCCCAATTTACCACACATTCTTCAATACTTAACTGAGATGCTTCACAAGGGACTTTCCTTTCCTTTTCTTCCATCAAAATTCATGCCTCGGCAATTTCAGCTCATTATAATACAGAGCCACCCCTCTTCTCTCATCCACTGCTGAAGCAATCCTCAGAGGGGCAAAAAATTTAAGACCACCCAGGAGAGCCCCTACTCCAACCTGGGACCTTAACTTTGTATTGGAAGAGCTCACTCTACCTCCCTTTGAGCCAGCTGCAAATGCAGAATTGAAATTCCTTTCTTGGAAAACAGCCTTCCTTCTAGCCATCACTTCAGCAATAAGGGTGTCTGAATTACAGGCCCTCATGGCAGTGGAGCCTTTCATCATCTTTCATGCGGACAGGGTGTCCCTCAGGACCAATCCCTCCTTTATGCCCAAGGTGGTATCCATTGTGGCCCTTAATCAGTCCATTCATTTGCCAACCTTCTTTTCTAATCTGCAGAATAAAGGAGAACGAATACTGCACTCCTTGGACGTGCACAGACAACTTAGATTTTACTTGGACAGGACTAAGCCTCTCAGGAAATCTGAACAGCTGCTGTTTGCATTTGCTGCAGGGGCAGATGGGGAAGGGCATTTCAAAGCAAACCATTTCTAAATGGATAGGCCAGTGCATTCATTTCGGCTATGGAAAACCTACCCCACAGGGGATTAGACCACATTCCACCAGGGTTGCATCTACCTCCTACAGCCTTTCTCAGAGTTGTCCCTACCAGGGACATCCTAGAAGCTGCTACCTGGAGTTCTGTACATATATTCACCAAGCATTACCACTTGCCAATTTTTTCAAAATCCACAGCTAATTTTGCCACTGCAGTCTTGTAGGGCCTTATAGCTGGTCCTAATGCTATTTGCCTCATCCCTTCCTTAGCTTTGGGAATCTACCCAAATGTAATGACTGCAACAGTGAAACACAAAGAACATAGTACAGTTGTGTACACTTACCATAAATGTAGATGTTCGAGTGTATTTGCTGTTTCAGTCCTGTTTACCCTCCCTCCAGCCCCCTGACTTCTATTGACTATATGCCTCTATTCTTCTTTACTATGCTTAAAGCTTTCTGGTGTATTTGCTTTTTGTTGGAGGTGTAACATTGTATATAACTGCTTCCCATTGTGGGGGCACCTGACATCTGGGGCAAGAAAAACTGATGTAATGGTGTCGGCTGCATGCTCTATACCCCTGACTACCTGACGTCATGGAAGATGAGACAGCAACCAACGCAGGACCCTAGACTTTGATAATCAGGCCGACTGAGGTCTACCTGCAAGCAGATAACCCAAATGTAATGACTGCAACAGTGAATACACTCTAACGTCTACATTTATGGTAAGTGTACACAACTGTACTTTTCCCTTCCTTTGGTCTCACCTTCTGGCTCCACCTTGGATTCTAGATCCCATTCAGGATTTAATTTCACACCCTTCGGGGGTGCCTCCTCTACATCTGGACAGCCTGAAGCTCACAGCTTGGCTGCTCCTGTTCCTGTGAGTGCTAGGACTCCCGGACTATCCTCCTCCGTTTAGATCTATTTTGGTAGCTGCTCCTAATTCTTCAACCAGGAAGGTTTATCGCAGCAAGTGGAAACGTTTTTTTTTCTGGGCCTCTCAAAGAAGTTTAGACCTTTTCACAGCTCCTATTTCCGCCATTCTTGATCTAGCTGATATTTTCCAGCACGGAGCTAATTCTTCTACGGTCAGAGTTCAGTTGGCTGCCATTTCTCATTTTCATGTGGGCAAGAATTCTGCCTCCTTAGCCTCTCCAGACTGTGTAAAGCCTTTATCGAAGGCTCCTTTTTGTTATGCCTCCCAGTCAAATATCATGTTCCCCCATGGGCCCTTACTATGGTTCTTCAAGCTTCGCCTTTCGAGCTTGCTGCAACTGCAGATCTAAAATTTTTATGTTGGAAAACAGCCTTTCTGGTGGCTGTTACATCTGCAAAAAGGGTTTCAGAATTACAGGCCTTGTCTATCAAGATTCCTTACATGATTTTTCACAAAGATAGGGTTTCCCTTCGCACCATTCCATCATTTCTTCCCAAGGTGGCATCACCAGTCAATATCAATCAGACCATTAATTTGCCTGTGTTTTTTTCCTAATTTTACGAACAAGATGGAATACAAACTTCACATGTTGGATGTTCATAGACTGTTACGATTCTATTTACACAGGACAAAAAATTTCCGTAAATCTGATCAATTGTTTTCTCTAAGGTCACTATAGCTAGATGGATTTCTTCATGCATCTTACAGGTCTATAAGGACATAGGCATGTCTCCTCCAGGTCAGGTGAAAGTTCATTCCACTAGGTCCTTGGCTATGTCTGCGGCCTTTTGGTCTAGAGTGTCTTTGGATGATATTTGTTCTGCACCTACTTGGTCCTCATCCCATACGTTTATTTCTCATTACAAATTGGATTTGACTTCCAGAAGGAGAGCATCCTTTGGTTCCACGGTACTCCAGAATATCCTTCCATGAGGGCATTCCAGGTGTTTAGTAGCTGGGGACTCTGTCCCACAGGTTGAAGACTAAATGTAAAGAAAAGTAAAGAAGTTTAGGTACTCGCCATAACGTTCCATCCGAGTAGTTGTACTTAATTTGTCTTCAAGCGTCTCTCCCTCCTTCCTTCCTTCCCCTGGACCTTGGCGCATGATCAGCCTACTGGCTGCAGTATAGGTCACAAGTAAATTTATCAGGTCGGGTTCTCGGTATAAGTTCAGCAAACTCAATCTGGGGATGGAAGGCAGTGCAGGTGTATTATGGGTAAGGGGAGGAGTTTGGAGCTCTGAGCTGATGCTAGCAAAAGTTGCTGGCTCTGATCCGATACGGATCAGTATCCCACAGGTTGAAGACGAATGAAGTAAAACTACTCAGATGGAACGTTATGGTGAGTACATAACTTATTTTTACCCATCAATGTTCTTAATGCAAGGATATTGTTTTTGGTTAGTGGTTTTTGGTTAGTGTTTTAACCCTGAATCATTTGGCCTAAATTCTTAGGTGTAGCAAGTATTACAGTCGCTGTTCGTCGTGATTTGTTTATACAATGTGATGTCTGTGATGGTTTCTGTATTGGCAAAACTAAGTTTCAGCTGTGTGCATTTTTATATTGCTTAAATAGATGATGTTATGTAGTCCAGTCTCGCCCTCACTCTTAACCGTGGGTTAGGAGCCGAACCTCTGCTCCGACTCTGCCATACTCTAGCTCGAAGTCTTCAATTGGCTTGTGGCTAAGAGGTATCCCATCGTGCAACAGGTCTATTCCCCAGATCTCATTTGCCGCTCGTTATGCTCAGACGTGGTTTCGCTTTTGGCCGTGGCTAAGTATACTGTTTATAAACTTTTTATAAACTTTTGACTTGTTGTTGCTCAAAAAAGCTATTTTCATAGCTGTGTGTGGTAGTGGTGTTTTACTGCCTTTGTTTTGTTTCTCTTGCTGTTTTTGTAGCGTGTCATTGGCAGCTTTGGTATCCCGTTCATTTCCTTTCTACCCACGGGCTAGGCCCGATGTTCATCGTGCATACAGCTGCAGTATTCACAGATGGGTTTTCTGCCGTCAGGCGGGTCCTCGGTTGGCCGAATTCCAAAGTCTAGGTCCGGCGTCGCTCTCTTTACAGATGTCAGTGCGACGGGGGTATATAAGACACAGCCGACGCCATTTTCTTCAGTCTTTTTTGCCGCGCGGTGCCCGAAGCAGAAGCAGTTCGCAAGTGCCGGTCGGCCAGCTCCTGAAATTACAAAAAATTGGAAACCGAAGTCTTCTTTAAAGCTAAGTACCCGTTAGAAACTTTTCTTGCCTCAGACCGATGTCAAAGTTAACAATTGTATTTCTTGTGGGAAGCAAATACCGCATAAGGATTTCCATTCCCTCTGCATATCTTGTTTAGGCCCAGACCACGACGTCTCGGCCTGTCGCTTTTGCGCTACTTTCAATAAACGCACTATTAAGCGTCGGGCGGAGTTCGCCCAGCACTTTTTTGGTAAAGCCTTTGATTATAAAATGTCGTCGGATACTCAGACTACCATTTTGTCCAAAAAAACGCAAGGACAAAGACCGACACGCGAGGTCTCCACCGTCACCACGCCAAAACCGGCTACACGTGGTCCGGTTCTCAGCGAGACGCCTACGCAGCCCCTGACTACCGACGACACTTCTTTGGCGGTGTCCTCTCCTCTGTAAACGAGACCGCAGGTACCTCGGCCCATACCCAGACTACAACCACCGAAGCCACTGTGAGTGTTGAGCCTCCTAATGTGGACAGGTCCACTTCCACCCATGGTGTCTGTAGACCCTCATCTTCCTTCTCCATAAAGGCCTTTACTAAGTCCAAATCAGCCATGCATCCCAAGAGGCCTGTTGCACAGGGCCCATCTCCAGGCCCCATGCCTAAAAAGCAGATGCTAAAAATGGCTGAGGATTTAAATACTCTTATCAGGGGTTCCCAACCCCCTCCAGACAAGAGACCCAGAGTGGAGGAAGCTTCTCCCTCTTCTAACCAGGACTCCATTTTTTCAGAACATTCTGATGAAGAGGAACACTCGTACTCCCCTTTTGAAGATTCGGATGCTGAGCAGTCCATTCCTTCTGTATCTCCCCCAGAGGATTTCTCTTTTGAGGAAACCTTGCACACCTTAAGGGAGCACTTCCATTGGGAAGGCCAAGACTTTTCTGATTCCAAGAAAAGACTTGGGGAATTTCTTTTGTTACCTCAGCACAGACCTCTGGCGATACCTCCTGTCTTGGACATACTTGATGATGTTTACTCGGAGGCCTGCCTAAATCCGGATTCCCTGCCTCCTGCCCCAGTCAAGCCTGATAGGTACTACAGAGTTCCTAACTCTCACCAATTTCTTTACAAAAGCCATAATGCTGACCCTGAAACCATTTCTCAAGGCCCCAAGGGAATGAAGGCCTCTACTGCTAAGAATCCACTACCTTCCGAAAGAGAGTCTAGATCCTTAGAAAGGTGGGGAAAAAGGTATATACCTCTGCCACCCTAGCCATGAGGGCCTTAAATTGTCAGTTCCATATGCTTAAATATCAGCAGTTTCTGTTATCGCAATTAAGAAATAAAATGTCTCAACCTGAACAACCAGATTTGAAGGAGTTGCAGGATATGATGCATAGTGCAGAACAAGTGGGTAAACACACCTTACAATGTGGCTATGATGCCCTAGAGGCCTCAAGTAGAGCTGCTGTGACAGGATCAGTCATTCGTAGACATGCCTGGCTTAGGGAACAAACCTTGCCTGACCATGTTAAAGCTAAACTACTAGATGCTCCTTTATAAAAGGATGTACTATTTGGTACTAATGCTGAGGAGATACTACGGAAAATGGAAGAAAAAGCTAAATCTATGCAAACTGTCAAAGCTTTTCTACAGGTTCAACCACCACGTTTTAGCAGAAATTGGCCTTCAAAAAACTGGTCCTTTCCAGCCACGGACAAGCCACAAAGAGGTAGATATAGGCGCACAAGGGGCAGAGGACAACCTCAAGGATCATATAGCGGCAGACAATGGCAAACTCCAGCACCAAGAGGTGGCGAAGACAGTGCACAACAATACAGGAAACAAACCCAATGACTTCCCCCTTTTCATGCCAAGCAAGTCTCAAGTCTCAGCTGACAGCACCCTTGGGAGGAAAGCTGGCATTATTTACAAGAAATTGGCATATTATCACAACAGACAAATGGATCCTGGACATTATAAACAGAGGCTACAGATTTCATTTTCACACACTTCCAAAAATGAGAGGCATGCCGAACCTGCCACACAATCAAAGGGCAGAGGATCAAATACAAATTTCAAAGCTTATGGCCATGAAAGCTATTCAAGAGGTACCTACTCACAAACAAGGTCAAGGTTTTTATTCCAGACTTTTTCTGGTACCAAGGAATGGAACCGACTGGAGACCCATTTTGGACTTATCCATCCTAAACACATTTCTACTGCACAAAATTCAAGATGCTCACATTACAGCAGCTTCTTCCCATGCTGGGCAAGGAGTTTTGGCTGGTAACATTGGACCTCAAGGAGGCATACCTGCATGTCCCAATCAGACAAAGCTGCAGAAGATACCTCAGATTTCTTGCAGGTTCAATCCACTATCAATTCTCTGCATTGCCCTTTGGCTTATCTACTGCGCCCAGAGTATTCACAAAATGCCTGGCATCAGTAATTGCCTACTGCAGACTTCAAGGGATACAAATTTACCCTTATTTGGACGACTGCCTGATCCAAGCAGACAGCAAGCACATACTTCTGGAACATCTGGCTTATGTAAAACGGTTATTGAATTCTCTGGGATACACAGTCAACAAAGAGAACAGTCAACAGAGAGAAATCCAGGCTAACACCATCTCAGAAAATAACTTTCCTGGGTGCCAATTTGGACACAAACACCCAGATGGCCTATCTTATGCCAGAAAAACAGGGGCAACTAACTCAGTACTTCAAAATACTAGCAAATTGTACCAGGCTCACTGCAAGGAAAATCCTGCAGGCTCTGGGCTTCATGGCATCTTGCATTCTTTTAATCCCATGTGCAAAGTTGCATATGAGGAAACTTCAATGGTACCCAAGAAACCTATGGTCTCAACACAGCCACAGTTTGGAAACAATAATACCAATAATCCCATGTTTGCAAAAGGAATTTCTATGGTGGGCCCAAGCATGCCAAACAAACACAGGCCTTCCATTCTGCAAGCCTCAAGCAAATCAAGTCATCACAACAGACGCCTCAGACTACGCCTGGGGGGCGCACATGACAGACAGGTGCATTCAGGGCAAATGGTCCCAAAAGGAAAAGCACCTTCACATCAATCAAAAAGAAATGCTAGCAGTGATAAATGCAATTACAATTTTCAAGGACCTCCTGCATCCAGGGCAATTATTGATGAGAACAGACAACACCACAGTAATGTGGTACATAAACAAACAAGGTGGAACACATTCATACCCCCTGTGCAGGCTAGCCATGTCACTTTGGAACTTGGCTCTGGAATGGCAAATCGAACTTCAAGCACAGTACTTGCCAGGATTGGAAAACACGCTGGCAGACAATCTAAGCAGAAATATGACAGACCCACATGAATGGAAGTTGCATCCTCAAGTGTTTACAAAGATAATCCAAGCGTGGGGAAGGCCAGACATAGATCTCTTCGCCTCCCACAGGAATCCTCAATTGAAAAAGTTCTGTTCAAGGACCTTTCATCCAAAGGCCTGGAGAGTGGACGCCCTTTCTTTCAGTTGGGCAGCATGGACAGTTTACGCTTTCCCACCTTTGCCTCTTCTGCCCAAGGTGCTCTTGAAAGCAAGAGCAGACAGACTGAAGATGATACCGATTGCTCCAGACTGGCCTAGACAACACTGGTACCCACTCCTGAGGAGCCTAACACATACTCCTCCCTGGACCCTACCTCTAATGCCTCTTCTACTGACTCAGCACAGCTACAAAACTCTTCACAGTCAGCTGAAAACACTCAATCTGGCTGCATGGAAAATTCCTTAACACCACAACAGACCCTACTCTCCAAAGAGGTGCAGGATGTCATTTTGGAGGCCAGAAGGCCATCTACTAGAAAGGCTTACTCTGCAAAATGGAAACGGTTTTGCTTGGAATGAGAAAAAGGCCAGGATCCTAGAAAACTGAATTTGCCTCAGATATTACAGTATCTAGCTGAGCTGTTGAACAGTGGACTTTCATTTTCCTCCATCAAAATTCATGCCTCAGCCATTTCTGCAGAATACAACACTGATCCACCCTTATTCTCTCACCCACTTTTAAGACAGTTCCTCAGAGGAGCTAAGAATATAAGACCTCCAAGGAAACAACCAATACCAGCCTGGGATCTTAACTACATTCTAGAAAAATTAACATTACCTCCCTTTGAACCAGCTGCCTCAACAGATTTGCAATATTTGTCCTGGAAAACAGCTTTCCTTCTGGCCATTACCTGAGCTCGTAGGGTTTCGGAACTACAAGCCCTCGTGGCTGTGCAGCCCTTTCTCATCTTCCATCAGGACAGGGTTTCCCTACGAACCAACCCGTCATTTATGCCTAAGGTAGTATCCAGGGTAGCTTTAAATCAGGCCATACACTTACCTACCTTTTACCCCAATCCTCAAAACAAAGGGGAAAGGCTGCTACATTCCTTAGACATCCATAGACAGCTACGTTACTATTTGGACAGAACAAAGCCTTTCAGGAAATCAGAACAACTTTTGTGTCCTATGCTGTAGGAGCTCAAGGGAAGCCAATTTCCAAACAGACAATTTCAAAATGGATAGGCCACTGCATACGGTTTTGTTACTCCTTTCATGGCAAACCTGTTCCTACAGGCATCGGATCCCACTCCACAAGGGCCACAGCTACCTCTACAGCCTTCCTCAGAGGAGTCCCTACCAAAGATATTTTGGAGGCAGCCACTTGGAGTTCTGTGCATACCTTCACAAAACACTACCACCTGCCTTTATACTCCAAAACTAGAGCAGGTTTTGCCACTACTGTGTTGCAGGGCATTCTGGCTTCTCCCAGTGCCACCTAGTGCCTACCACCCTGTGCGTAGCTTTGGGATTCTACCCATCTGTGATTACCGCAGCTGTATGCACGATGAATATAGTACAGTTTTGTACCAACCATAAATGTAGATGTTAGAGTGCTAATACAGCTGGCAGTACAGGTTTCCCTCCCTCCTTCCCCTCTTGGTAAAGGCCTAGTGGCATTGCTTGACTATATATATATATATATATATATATATATATATATATATATATATATATATATATATATATATATATATATCTGGGGCAAGAAAGACTGAAGAAAATGGCGTCGGCTGTGTCTTGTATACCCCTGTCGCACTGACGTCAGGAAAGAGAGCGACAACAACCGATGCCGGACCTAGACTTTGGAATTCGGCCGACCGAGGACCCGCCTGACGGCAGAAAACCCATCTGTGATTACTGCAGCTGTATTAGCACTCTAACATCTACATGTATGGTAGGTACAAAACTGTACTTTTCAGTTAGAGGACCTAGTCTTCCCTGTTTCCGTGTGGTCTGTGGGTTGGTACTGCATTCTGTTATCGTTTAGTGTTGTCGTGTTTGGCTAGTGGTGCTATCCTGCTTTTGTTTCCCCGGGCTAGGCCCGTTTAAGTTGGAGGACCTAGTCCTCCCTGTTGTCTGTTCCCACTGGTTACTAAGCCGTTTTAGTTAGAGGCTCTGTTTCTCGTGTGGGGTTTAGTTGGGTGTAGTGTGTGTATGTACTGCTTTGTACCTGTGTTTGTTCTCCTTTTCAGCATGTCCAAGGATTCTAAGGAACACAGGCCTTCGGGCTTTAAAAAGTGTGAATGCAACAAAAAAATGTCTTTGACTGATGGGCAATCTGTGTGCGTGTACTGCGTGGGGGCTATTCACCTCCAAGAGTCCTGCTTGTTTTGTCATTCTTTCAGTCCCTGTGTACTACAGGAGAGGAAGAACAAGCTAATTTTGAAAGGACTGCTTAAACACTCCGAGGAAGACTTGGCTAAGTCTTCCAGTGCAATATCCTCTCCTGCTAAAAAGGACAAAAAGACTTCTAAGAAGCGCTCTCTGGCTCTGTCTGTTTCTTCGGAGCCGCCAGAGAAAGTTGCTAGAACAGCTTCTCCTTCTTCGGTTCCATTGCCCTCTGTGCCCACAGAAGGTAGTGTCTTGACTAAGTCCGTATTGGCTCCCAGCCTTTTGGAGCCATCACGGATATTTTGGTTCGGAGCCGGTCTCCAGTTATTTGACCAGTTTCTCCTTCATGCAAGTCCCCTTCTGTAGGGAAATCCAGATCTCCAACAATATCCTCCAGGACCCTTTCCAATGAGGACGTTGATAGGGTGGTGAAGAAACTGCTTCAGTCATCGGTGTTGGCCAAATTGATTTCGGCTCCGACCCAGTCTGCACTGGAGCCTATGGCCTCTTCATCCTTTGTTGTTCCTCCTCCGAGCCTTTCTCTGCTTTCGGAGCCAGAGTTGTCTGTTCCGTCGGGTGCAGTTAGGTCTGTTCCAGTATCCTCGCCTGGCCTCTCT
Organism: Protopterus annectens; assembly: GCF_019279795.1. Taxonomy (NCBI): domain Eukaryota; kingdom Metazoa; phylum Chordata; order Ceratodontiformes; family Protopteridae; genus Protopterus; species Protopterus annectens. The sequence continues at coordinate 817,787,907 of NC_056741.1, read as the reverse complement.
GTTCAGATTTCTGCTCCGACCCTGTCTGCTCCGTCCATGGGATCTAGGGTCCACGGATCTCTGGTCGTACCAGAGGGGGAGGGCTCAGATCGATAATCTGTTCCGAGCCTTCCTCTCTGTGCTTCGGCTCGAGAGCTTGGACCCATCTGCTTTGGACCTCATCTCCTCTGTGCCGAGGGCTACTGCTGTTAACTCTACAGTTAGTCTGCCTTTGGTGACTGGGGGGATCAGCCTTCGAGGTTATGAGGAGTGTGCTGGCCAGGTCTTCAGCTGCATCCTACAGTACTGATACCCTCCAGCACCGGTGTCAGTTTTGGATCACCCTCTATCCATGGGCAGCGGAGACCCCAAGCTTCAGGATCCCTCCATGAGTGTTCCCCAACTTTCTGACGTCTCCCCAGAGTTTTTGCCTGAGGAGCCTGCCAGAAAGAGATTGTGTAAAGAGGAAACACCTCAACTCCCCGGATGAATCTCACGTCGGACACCGACCTCAAGGAGTCCCCCAAGTCCTCTTCTGAAGATATCTCTTTTTCAGATATGCTGGAGATCTTGAAGCAGGCGGCTAGCCCTCCAAATCCCGTTTTGATGAGGAGTCTGTGTTCCTGAAGGCTTTCGGGTCTCAACCCTCCGCCTCTTGGGTTTCTCCCCCTTTTGATGAGTTACTAGATCTTGTCTGTCGAATGGTGTGGGGAAACACCTGACACTGTGGAACCGGTCCCTAGGAGACCCAATAAGTTTTTGTCCGCCCCCACTGACAAGGAATATCTAACTAAAGGCGTTGCAGTAGATGCCATGGTGGTGGCAGCAGCAGCCACCAAGAAGGAACTTGCTGAAACTTCATCTACCGTCCATCCGCCTAACAAGGAGTCTCGTGCTATGGACAGGTATGGGAAGTGTAAGCACCAAGAAGGAACTTGCTGAAACTTCATCTACCGTCCATCTGCCTAACAAGGAGTCTCGTGCTATGGACAGGTATGGGAAGCGTGTGTTTACCTCAGCGGCCTTTACACTGCGTTCGCTGAACTACTTGACTCATTTTACAAGACTCTAGAAAGATCTCCTAAAAGAGCTAGGAGATTCTCTACAGGGTAACACTTCTGATGCCGTGGCACAGAAGGTCAATGCACAGATGTCTACCCTAAATTCCCTCCTCAACTCCTCCATGAGGCTGATCTCATACGCAGTCGAGGGAGCGAGTGGGGCAGCGGGTTCCGGAGTCTTTGTTAGGAGACACTCCTGGATGCACCTGTGCAATTTCGCGGAGCCCTTAAAGTCTACGTTCACCAATGCCCCCTTTTGATGGTTCATCGTTCAGAACCAAGGTGAAGGACACACTCTCACTAGGTGCGAGCAGGAAGGAAAAACCCTGTGTGCCATGGGAGTCCATTTTTCCATGCCTTCTAGACCTTACCCCAAGTGCCAGAAGGGTGGGAAAGGAAGTTGCAGAGGTTTTGTTTCAGGGCACAAAAAGTGAATGTCCTTCATGGATGCATCTGCAGTCATAACAAGTGGGTTGTCCTGTCGCACAGCCCCCCCCAGTCGCCCATCCAAAAAAAGTCCGGTCCGCTTAGCTGGATGTGTCGATTTCATTCGACCGCATCTCTTGTTGTGGCATATAATAAGCATCAGCCGCCATTTTTTTCTTGCAGTCTTTGTCGCTGCAGCTGTGCCAAGGCCCCAAAGTGCCGGCGAAGGATCCAGACGGTCGATCCAGACCGGCTAAGAACAATACCACTCTCTACTTGGGGACTCTTTCTGCCTCAGCTTTGCAGAAGCCTGCAATTTATTCATCCAAAAAGCACAATGTTTAACCTGTGGAAAAACCTATCCCTCAGTCTCTGTTTACTCTGTTGCGCCCAGCCCACAAAGCCCTGCCCACGAGCCTCTTTGTTTTTTCTTTAACCTCTTCATTTAGGCCGGTTTTTGCGGGGCAGTGGTTCTTTCTTCAGGCGACTTTACAACATTATGCCAAGTGACATTATCCTCCCACCAAACCAAAAAATCAATCTAAAAAAAACATCATGGGTCCGCGACGTCCGGGTAAACCACGGCAAAACCACGTGTAGTGGTCGGTTTCCGTGCAAACCGAGAAAACTGATCAAAGTAAAGTTGAACCTATTACACAACTGAGGCCCCCTGCAACTGAGGCCCCTGCTACAACTCTTGAATTCACGTCAGTTGACTTATCCACTCCACCATGGTTGACACCTCCCACACCCCAGCTTTGTGCTAGGCCTCAGCACACGGTGCCATTTAAGGCTTCACCAGCTATGTCCATTAAGGCATTCGCCAGGGCTCCAGCAGCTTAGACTACTAAAACAGTGCCTGTTTCTCAAATGCTTTCACAGGCCCTTTAATTCTTTTCTTATCATTTTCTTCTCTCAACCCAGACCAGCCCAGGGCCTTAGAGGAGAGAAGAAGAGAGAAGAGGGCAGCTCAGTGTCCTGAGAGATTCTGAGGATGAATCGGAGATAACTGACCAGCCAGAGGCTCCCTTCTCAATCTTGATAAATTCTGAAGATTCTGATGCCATTCCAGCTTGCTTCTCCAATTTTGAATCTTCTCATTCCATTAGCTTTGCTGTTGCAGAAGAATCATGTCAGAATGGGAGCAACACAAACCAGAAAAGACTCAGAAACAGTTTTCCCTCCCACAGCACAGCTGTACTTAGGATCAGAAAAGACTTAGGACCTTTCTGCACCTCCCACAGCACAGGCCCTTAGCTACTGGCCATTCTCTCCAGATGATGCTGCCCAGCCCCACAGATGTTTAATTCTGCCCCTCTTTACCCCCAGCCCTGCCAAGGCCCTTTATAAGACCCAGAAACATATCCAGGGCACCATACAGACAGATCCCACAGCTAAAACCCCATCACTATATAAGAGGGTCCTGCCACCAGAAGGTGAAAGATTCACAGCTAAAACCTTCCTGGGTCTGAAAGGGAACTAAGGCTGACAGGAGCTACTGACAGGGGTCTCAGAGTCAGCTATGATCAGCTACCAAAAATTTGACCACTTTCAGTAATCTGAAGATATGGTAAGATGAAAAAAACTGACTGCTAATAAAAAACTAAAATGTGATGATGCTCTTGATAAGAAATATGTAATACAGGTTAGACCATTACATGCACTGTGAAGGCATTGATGCCTATAATGACAAACTATGATAAGTATGGAGGTTTCATGTAGCTAGTAGCTATGACACTGGAGGCTGGGATAAGAAGGCATGCATGGCAAAAGGACAAGCAAGATTTGTTTGAATGGTTAAAAGCTAAGAGCTTAGAGAAACTGCCAGAGTTTTTAAGTTTTCATGGTAGCCCTTACTGATTTCTTGCAAAACCAATGGGAAGAGTTTCCAGGGAACTGGAAAACTGTTAAAGATTTCTTTCCCCCTCCAAAAAAAGGAGCAGGGAACTGCAGAGCGCTCCAGAGGCAGCACAGGACTCAGAGGAGCAGAGGAGGGGACGGAATACAGCAGCCAGAGGACAGAGGTGGTAAGTACAGGTGGATGACAAACACGACAGCTACAGGTAATACAGAGGCACTACAGGAAAGCCACTGCCACTACATCAGCACAGACACAGGAATTTTAAACTTACCCAAGTTAGAATAAATACTTCAACCTCTAGGCGGAACAAGGGATTTCCTTTCACCATACTGGCAAACCATAACAAAAGACAAGTACCGAATTTTTAAACCAAACTCCAAGGTTACAAATTCACTCCCAACTAGAAAACAGAGAAACTCAAATGCCAAGAGGCACCTCTAATGCCAAGAAGAAGCTCTAATGGAAAGATAATGGCTGAAGCAAACTATTCCACTGTGGACAGAGGTTCCCAGCAAAACAAGGAAAGGGACCAAATTCTGACCTGTCCCCCTAGTCAGCAGGCTGGAACTACCCAAAGAGACCCAGCTGACTATACATCAACTTGGCATACATAAAATGCAATTCCAAAACAGCAAAGCAACGACTTCCCAGCAACTTCAATTGCAACATAAGCAGTTTCACAATCTAAGGAGGCATACAAGGACTCTTGCCTGACGGCCATCATCCATCAATACCCTGCATCAGTAACAGGAGATTTCTGCAGCATCAGAGCACCATCACTCTGCATACCCCCTTTGCTACCGCTCTATACAAACTCAGAAAATGCCAAAAATCAGTGGCATGGCACAAACATAATCAGACTATTCACCCAAATTTACCCATACTGGGACCCACTGCAACAAAAGCAAGGGGACAACATTGAAACAAGATACATTTACAAGACAAATTTACTTGCTACAAGGGGACAAAAATAAACAAATGATTTACAAAAGTCAAGGTTGATACCATCCTTGGCCAAAGGACATTCTGGCAAATTGGATCCAAGCAAAGAACAAATGGCATTCCAAGTTCTTGAAACAACAAGGGAAGCCATCTTTACTTCTTGGCACTAAATAAAATTGACACCCTAACAGCCAGAGATGGTATCTGCAAAGATCCCCCTCTGGCATCATGTATAATAATGGAACCAACATTGCCAGTCATATGAGGGAAAGTACATACATTGGCAACTAGTCTAGAATCCCAAACACAGACACTCAGGCATGCTAGAAAACCCCAGGCTATCCATGCTTAAGAATGGGAACCAAAATGGACAATCCAGGCAGATCACAGTCAAACCAAGGCCTACCCTTTCAAGCTGGAACAACCAAGCCATCAATGCACACAAGACGCTTCAGACCTAAGGGCCAACCTAAAAATGCAAGGAACAGTAAGACCATCACAACAGACAGGAACAGATCCCTCTAATACATCAGTGCATCAAAGAAATGCTGGCAGTGTTCAAACCAGGCAAAAGTTCAAACCATCACCACCCACTCACAGACAAATAGAATGCGACATGGGACATCACCAAACAGGACCCTTACAACAAACACCATAAGCTGCAGACATACCCCCATGCAGACAATCGGAGAGCTGACAATGGAAGCCTCACCTACATTTGCAAGACCATTTCACAGAAAGTCCCTCCTCCTTCCCTGTGGTACTCTCCTAGGGTGTTCCTCCTAATAATAGTTGGCTGTTGGGGAGTCTTTTATTGTGTATTTGTTTACATATGTACATATATGTGTTGTGTTTTTCTTACTAATTCTATTTGGAAACATTTGGCATCTATCCAAATTTTAGCCTGCAAGAGCTATAACACTCTGGGGGGCGGCAAAACACACTGAGGAAATGGCTGCCGGAGATGACGTTATATAAATTCAAGACCAACAGAGGCATGACGGAGCGTGGAAATCAGACATCAGCCGGGGACTTTGAATCCAGAACTGGCCGACTGCCTATGACTGCAGATGCTTTCCCTCCGGAGGCAGGGGAGGGGGTGGAAATTCAGGTAGATGCTGCCCTAGAGGCAGAGGAGGCCCGTGTAACCAGGGGGACCGTGATTCCTTTTCGTGGTTCTCCCTACCAGCGCATGTGAAGGGAGGCCTGACTGTGCGTCTCTGGAGCCGGTCGGGATCGCATTTCTTTAATGACCACTAGTCTTGGGTGACATCTTACCAGGCTTCTGGGTATAAAGATAATTTCCAGAGGTTATCATATTCCGTTCTCTTCTCCTCCCCCGCCAACCAGGAGAATCCCAGACGTTCAACCTAGTCACAGGGATTCCGCAACTTTAGAAATAAAAAAAGTTGCTTTCAAAGGGAGCCATCCAGCCTGTCCCCGCAGACCAAGTAGGATTAGGGACTTGCTCCAGATTCTTTTTGGTGCCGAAAAGAACAGGGGACCTGAGACCCATCTTGGATCTCAGCCGATTGAACCTTCATGTACAAAAGTCCAAGTTCCGCATGGTCACCTTAGTCAATACTCCCTCTGTTAGGGAAAGATGTGTGGATGTGCTCCATCGACCTCAAAGATGCTTACTACCATATCAAGATGGACAGGGCATTGAGAAGTCATCTACGTTTCCAGCTGAGAGCCAGTCATTTTCAGTTTCGCACTCTGCCCTTTGGTCTCACCACGGCCCCCAGGGTGTTCACCAAATGCATGGCAGTGGTAACGGCTCACTTGAGACGTCGGGGATTCCATGTGTTTCCGTACCTGAACGACTGGCTCCTTTCTGCCACCACCAGGCATCTACTGTTGCAGACCAGGGATGCCACCATTACACTGTGCCAAAGGTTTGGAATTGCTCTAAATTTAAAAAATCTGCCTTGTTGCCCTCACAGCATGTCACTTCTGTCGGCGCCGAACTAGATACGGTGCTCATGAAGGGCCTTTTTACCAGAAGAGAGAATTTAGGCTCTACAACAGGTCTACACCTTACTACCATTTGCAGAAGGTCAAGACAAAAGTGGTCCTCAAGTTATTAGGGACCATGGCTGCCACGATCATGCCAGTTCCCCTTGCTCAGACTACACATGAGGGTTCTTCAGTGGCTGCTTTTCGCCCAATGGTCACTACAACATCTTCCACTCTCCCATTCTATTCTGACTATGGACACGTGCAAGCAGGATCTACGCTGGTGGCTTCAGGCCAGCAATCTCAACGTGGGCAAGCCTTCTGTCCCATCTTCTGCAGTTGCCACGGTGACCACGGATGCCTCTCAGATCGGGTGGGGGGGCATTATCTCGGCAGGACTGTCCAAGGCACGTGGCAGGATCACGAGACCCATTTGCATATCAATGTCTTGGAGATGAGAGCAGTGCAGTTAGCGTTGCAACACTTCAGAGCTTTCTCCCACTAGGGACAATTGCAATCCACTCGGGCAACATGTCAGTGGTATGGTATCTGAACAAATGGAGGAACCAAATCATACCCCCTTTGCAGAGAGGCACTTAGAGTTTGGCAGTGGGCGGTGTCTTCCCAACGCTTTTTAGTTGCAGCGCATATACTGGGAAAGTCCAACGTGACTGCCAACAGGCTGAGCAGAGCTATCCTAATGCCTCACGAGTGGTCCCTGAACAATTATGTTGCAGAGAAGATATTCCACAGATGGGGTCAGCCTTGCTGCAATCTATTTGCCAGCCCCCTCAATGCCAAATACAGCAGCTACTTCACCCTTATCCCCCCGGAGGAGGATTTGCCCAGGGAAGCTCTGGTTCACGATTGGCCCTCCGGTCTTCTCTACGCCTTTCCACCGTTGCCTCTGATATCAAAGGTCATTAAGAAAGCACAGTCTTTGGGAAGCAAAAGGATCCTCATTGTCCCACACTGACCTCGTCAGATTTGGTTTCACTTTCTTCAACTCTATCTAATGGACAAGCCCTGGATTCTGGACCCAGCTCCAGATCTGCTGACATGTCAGGACAGTTCCATCCAGACCCTCAAGTTGACAGCTTGGCTGCTCAGTTCCATCCTTAGTCAAGCTTCATGATTTTTCCCTGGAAGTGGTCCATATTCTATCATCTTCCCACAAGCCTTCTACCAGGAAGATATATGGGCCCGTGAGAGACCTATTGATCCTTATGCAGCGCCTATTTCGGCAATATTGGAGTTTCTTTCTCAACTGTTAGTCAGGGGTCAGCTGCAGCAACCATTAAAGTGCAACTGGCAGGGATTTCTACCTTTTCACATTGCTAATGAGCCCAACCTTATGGCTCATAGGCTTTGTAGGGCTTTTCTGAAAGGGACATTGTTACTCTGACCTCCAGTCTTTGATCCAGTGATGCCATGGGACCTCAATTTTGTACTACAGAAGCTCTCCTCACAACTCCCTTTGAGCCCGCAGCTACATGTAACATTAATTCTTGTCATGGAAGACAGTATTCTTGGTAGCCAAAAGTTCAGTTAGGCGGATCTCTGAACTCGAAGCATTATTGATTAGGCCACCTTATTTGGCGTTTCACAAAGATATACGGTCTCCTTAAAAACCAACCCTTCTTTTATTCCAAAGGTTGCCTCTGTTGTCAATATCAGCCAATCCATTGAGTTGCCTGTGTTTTTTGCTGTATTCTCCAACAAGGCAGAATTTGTTTAATCAGCTAGATGTTCATAGACGATTGCGTTTCTATTTACATAGGACAAAAGATTTCAGGAAATCAGATCAAACGTTTCTCATTTTCAGACACTAGACTTGGGTTTCCTGTTTCTAAGGTAACCTTGTCTCGCTGGATCTCCGATTGCATCTCATTTATTTATGCTTCCAATGGCAAAGAATTACCCTTTAAAGTGAAGGCTCATTCTACACGATCTGTGGCTACCTCAACTGCATTTCAAGCTAGGATGTCTATGGATGATATTTGTGCTGCAGCAACATGGGCTTTGCCTCATACCTTTAATAGTCACTACAAATTAGATCTGGTCTCTAGAGGCAGATATTCCTTTGGTTCCACAGTGCTCAAGAGTATTTTTCACTGAGCCACCCAAGATCAAGGTGCTAGGGACGCTGTCCCACAGGTAAGAATGAAGGCGAGATTGGACTACATAACATCAAGAAGTTATGTACTCACCATAACGTTCGATGTATGTAGTCCATCTTGCCTTACGTTCTTACTTAACCCTCCCTCCTTCCCCCTCCTGGAGGACCTGGAGGTATAGTCTCTAGGTGTCAGTAGTCCTTTCTGTTGGGGTTGTTCTTCTCATTGTGCTTGTGTGTGAGCTTGCAGCAAACAAGATCTGGGGACTAGACCTTTTGCATGATGGGATACATCTTCGCCACGAGCCAATTGAAGACTTCGAGCTAGAGTATGGCCGAGTCAGAGCCGAGGTTCGGCTCCGAACCCACTGGTAAGAATGTAAGGCGAGATGGACTACATACGAACGCTATGGTGAGTACATAATTTCTTGTTTTCTCTGATTAAAACTGACATCGGGAAGTGCAAAGTATTTAATTGCATCTCTCAATACTGATCAACATGCATCCACAGTACAGTATGTTTTTGCTATGCATACTCTCACTTTTGAGAACTTTTATCTGTTTTCCAAAAGAAAATGATGAATAAAGCAGGAAAGGGCTTTGCAGGAATCCCTCCACTGAAGTGCCCATTGTTTGCTTTTCTGCACTTGCTGACTGGTTGCTTGTTCCTTCACCACCTTTTGTCTTCAATTTCTTTCCATTGTGTCAGTTTATCCTGTGCCTTTCAAGGCTCTGAAGCTTTATTTTTTAATGCAGTTGGGAAGAAGATGCAAAGTAATACAGGACACTAACACGAAACCATTTTTCTGCAGAGATTTACAGGAGGAAGAGAAGCATTCGTTCATCTTTATGAAAAGTCATTATCCACACAGGACTCTTGTGGTCTTCAGCCTTTAACATTGTTCCTTTTCTCCACAAAATTTTATGCGATGTGGCTGCAGTTTAATTTGTCTAAGTCTCTGGTGTTTTCTGTGCCTCATATGAGGTGCTCGTTTCTGTTTAAATATCAGTAAGGGAATGCCTCAGCACATGGACTGGTCTTTTTCTCATAGTCTTGTAGTAATTTCCTTTGATATGTTCTAGTACTGCTGTAAACCTCAAGTGGTCTGCATGATCTGCCCTCCAAGTTCAACCAATTTCTGTCATTTGTTCATAGTTTATTGTTCCACCATTTTCTGTTCTTTTTCAGTGGTTTGCATAGCAGTGATTTTCCTCTGAATGCTTGGATAAAACCTTTTCCCAGCAACCTTGTCTCTGAATATTTCAAACCACTTGTCTTTTTTTTTTCTGCATACATTTGATCAGCCTTTCTTTAGCGTGACTTTGGAATTGTCTTTAGTTGCCATTATATCTGCTTTTCCCACCTCTAATCCATACTGCTTTCCTTCCCTCTGAGTTTTCCCAGTCACCCTTTTACTTCACTTTTCTCTCTTTGTTGACCTTATCTGCATTGTAGACACTTGAGCTAACAATTTACTGTAGTTTGCAGGGTTTTGTCTTTTTTAAAATGGTTCTCAAACCTAGGGCTCTGTGGTGCTTGCACTACTTGCTTTCTTGGCATTGCTACTGGATCGTTTTTGTTATATTTGCAACAGGCTTCTCTTTGGCAGATGCGCTGTTTTAAGAGGTTTTCATTGTCGTGGTGCGTCTTGTGATTACAGCCTTTTTGCTGTTTCCAGGTAGAAGCATCTCATACCATATTCATAGTTTCATAGTTTAGTACTAGGCTATCTGCCCTGGGGCATTCGTAAGCCTAGCCATAGTGATGTGGCTTTTGCCACCCCATGAAATGGTACAAAAATGTGCAGAATAAATCTAGAATACTGTGCCTCTGTCTAGTAGTGACACAGTGAAGGTCCCCTTATATAATAGAATTAGTTTACTGTGCCCCTGTCTAGCAGTGACACAGATGTGACCCCTGGGGTAAACATACGATCTCCCATCCACTCATCAAGATTTCTCTTGAAGAGAGTCAGTGAGGGGCTCTGCCTAACATGAACTGGGATCCTGTTCCAAAGCATGGGAAGCCTCTGGGTTATGAATCTATCCCTCCAGCATGTCCTATTCATACTTGTGCCAAGGTTTAAGTCTTTAGCTCTCGTGGTCCTGATGGATTTGGATTTTTTGAGGTGGAGCATGTCCATCAGATCCTGATTGGACATGGCCTTGTACGTCAGGCAGAGATCACCTCTGAGCAAGCGGTATGCTACTGAATAGAGCTGAAGTTTCTTTAGTCTGGCAGAATAAGACGTATGTTGGAGACCCTTGATCCTTTTGGTAAGGTGCTTTTGTGGTCTCTCTAGCTGTTGCAAGTGCCGGGTGAGGTACATACCAAATGGGGCATTGTACTCAATCATGGGTCTGATGAGGGAGGAATATAGGGGTACAATGACTTCCTTGGATCTGGATGTGAAACCCTTCATGATGAGGTGTGCAAGGTAGAATGTTTTTTGGCAACGTGGGTGTCTAATGAGAGGTCGCTGTCTACTTGGGTCCCTAGGTCTCAGATTACTTTTTCCGTACTCAGTGGGTTGCTGTCTATGTGATAATTTGTGGGTACTTTGTTTTTTCCAAAAGGGATGACTATACATTTTTTGGCATTTAGTTTAAGGCCGTGACTACGGCACCAGTTGTCCGTTTCAGTGAGGCCTTTTTGTAGGATGTGTGTATCTGCTGGTGTATCGACTATGGCGCCTAGTTTGCAGTCATCTGCGAACTTTGTCAGCCACAGCCCTCCCATGTTTGCTTTAACATCTGAGAAATAAATGCCGAACAAGAGGGGTCCCAGGACAGATCCCTGTGGGACACCACTTGTGACTGGCTTTGAGTCTGACATTGCTCCAGCGATTTTAACTTTATGGGTTCTGTCCTTTAGCCAGTTTGCAACCCATCTAGTGACATAAGGGTTTACTTTTAAGCTGTTTAGCTTATCTATGATGCCTGAGTGGGGTAAAGTTTTCTTTCTCTCTCCCCTATTTCGTCTCACAGCAGCCTTCCATGGAGTTCATAAAGCGCCCGCAATTGCAGCAGCCTTTAATCTTAAAGGATCCAGGGTGTTTCCATACTTGAGTAATTCTGTTGCAACTGACCCATCATTGCAGTGTGTAATTACCATCTTTTTGTAGAATCCCAGTTGGTTCAAGTTTAGTTGGTTTTCATAAGATGTACTACGGCAGACATTTTCTACTGCTAGACAGGATTCTTCTGATCAAGAAAACTGGGTACTTTTCCGTTATCAGGGCAACAAAGAAAATGCGATTGCTGAGCTGCGAATGTACACAGAACTGACCAGGTTTAACAGATGTTGGTTCACGTCATATGTATTTATGCATTAACAGATGTTGGTTCACGTCATATGTATTTATGCATATGTCACTGTAATAGAAGTTTGTCATACCTGGTGCTGTGACAGTTTATTTCCTCGCAAGTCTTCATTTTGAATACTCAGCAGTGATTACATTAACAGTTCTTTAACCAGAACTTGGCTAAGAGGTGACATAATTTCCGCAGAGCTCCTTTCTACAGTTGCTCAGTGCTACGACATGTCTACTTATGGTAACCAATCAAAGAAGATGTTTTTAGTCAAGCATGCCTACTACATTGCAAGGGATGAAAGGTAGTTTTGAAACTGCTTTGGGTTAAGATAGTATGATGTATTTCTCCTTCATTCATGTTCAGTTTCAGAACTCCTGAATTTGGAGGGGATGAATGGTACTTTTGAAACTGCATTGTGTTAGGATAGTATTATGCATTTTTCATTCATTCATGTTCAGTATCACCATTTCTGATTTTGGCTTTATCCCTTATTAAAAGTACTGATTGTTTTAGGAAAAGGAAGTATGTGCCCTACAACATCGTCATTTCTCTGTTCCTCTTAATACAGTGAAATAGAAATGGATGTGAAAATGAAATACACGGATTTGTAGTTAGAGAACAATAGCACTTGAAATACAATATTCAAAGCGCTCATTCAAAGTGTTGCCCCGATAACGGAAAAGTACTGAAAACTGCCCACTGCGTTGTTGGACATCATTCTGTTCCTGCATCTTTTGTCTGCACATATTGGGCTTAATGGTTTCCATATTTTTCTTTTTCTGCAGTGTCTTGTGAATGCTTAGGGTCCAGTTGACAGACCTTTTCCTTCCGATTTCAGTCTTCAAAAAGTGCAGGGCACATCATCTTGGTGGACAAGAAAAACCTAACCTGTGTCTGGGCAGACCCTTTCAAATTCCATCTTGCAAGGCAGCAGTGACAATCATTTTGTACAGTTGACAAGATGGGTCAAAGCACTTTTACACGTCAGCATTTTGGAAATGATGGCAATCATTATTCTAGAAGCTTTTCAAGATGCCTCATCTCCTGTGCTGTTGCCATCCACTCTGACCACACAGCAGTGGTTTGATTCCTGAACAGGCAATGAGGAACTCATTCCTGCCCAGTTTGTTAGGAAGTGTTGATAGTGTCCCATATTGCCAGACAGGCCAAACTTCCTCATGGACAGCTCAATTGAGGTTTCCTGTTACCTCAAGTTGTCCCTCAGTCTAACGGTTTTGAACAATATTTTGTAACTGTGGCTCCTCATGTGTTGGCTTCACCTTTTGGACAGTCTTCTGCTGAGTCCACGAATCTCCTGCTCCACCTTTCCAGAGAGCCTTGCTTGGACTTTCATACACCGAGGTTAATTTCATTTCTTCTGTTCTATTGATGGGCATGGATTCTCTTGCACCCACCAAAGATCCTAATTTCTACTCTGACTGCATACCAGGAAGACATTCAGAATAGGTTTGTTTCTCAGAATAGGTTCGTTTCTCAGATTGGCCTACAGATGGGCATTGATTCTTTCATAGCTTCAGTTCCTTCTGTTTTAAAGCATGTTGGTCAAATTTTTGACTCCAGACTCAGTATTTTTTTGTTTACTTACATGTGGCTGCTACACCCAACTTTCAGCAAGGTTCTAGTTCCTTTCCCTAACCACCTTTTAATAACAAATGTAAAACATTCCTTAGGAGGGACCTTTCATCTGTCTGTTCTTCAAATTCCTCATCACTCCTTAGGATTTGTATGTGCTGTACGTGCTTATTCTACCTCCCTTTGATTAAGCTTCAGAATAATGAATGTCTTGCATAAACAACCTTATTCTTAGTAACTTTGTCATGAAGGGTATCTGTTGCAGGCATTAAGTGCTCATCCACTGTATCTGGTCTTCCACAGGAATAGGAGCCTGCAGCTTTACTTCATGGTTCCAGTTTAGTGTGTAGGTAACCAATCTCCCAAAAGTCCTCAATGCCACATCAGATATTCTGAGCACAACTCTGACCAGCAACACAAGTGACATATGAACAGAAAGAATCACTTTATTACTGAGAATTGTGTGTGTGTGGGGGGGGGGGGGGTACCAGATGTATCCTTGCTCATCTCTCCAGATGGTCACCAGCTCCCAAGGTATTACAAGATTCTCTTACAAAGCAGCGTGTGCAGTCAGCTCCTTTGTTTTCCCATGGAATAAATTGTGTATCTAAGCATATCCCCCGGAGTGCTACAGAAGGTGAGTATTGAGACTCAAGGACATTCTGCTGGCCCTCTGTTAACCCAAACAGATTCCCTGTGAAGATGCAACTTGCAGACCCCCCCAATACAGCTTACCCTCCACCATAAACCTGCTTACCCAGAAGTCCAATACCATAGTGCAGTTGGACTTGCTACATTCAGACCACCAATCTCAACCCATGTAACATTTTTAATAATGATCACTGCTGCAGTAGCCTTGGCTATATGGGTTATATTCTACAAAGATATAATAGCAGGACAGCTTCCAAAGCTTCACAGCCCATGTGCCCAGTCTGTCAAGCAGCTCAAGCTGAGATGACTAAATAACAAGTTTGGCTCAAAGTTTATCAGATGGTACTCTTGAGACTTTTGAGGATAGACTGTTTGTGCTTTCATTTGTTGGGTAGAGAAGTTCTCTTTTGGAGGGGGGTACTTCTGATCTGATGTCAGTCTTCATTCATTCTTGACTGTTGGGTCTCCGTTCCGACCTTCAAAACAGACTCTGCTGCTTTATCAAGCTCGTGCCAGCCAGAAACTTTCAAGCCAAGGCTACCCATAGTGCCTCTTCCCTTCCCCTCAGATCTTGTTTGCTGAGTAGAATTACGGACGTGTCAGCCGTGCTCTCAGCTAAGTCCTAACTTTTCTAATATTTAGATATATATAAATATCCCCTGCATTAGTTCTTAATTTCTTATTTTCTTTTTTATTGTTACTGTTGTGTTTTTTGAGTGAGTGTGTTTCTTCCCCCCCTTGCCTTGTTAATAAAGAATCTTTGACTTACCATTGTTTGTATAGGCCCATCCCTTCTCTTTTCCCTCTGGTAATTTTTTTAAATACCATCTCTGGTATTCCCTTCTCTTCCTTCTTCTTCCCTTATCCCTTTGTGGGTATTTTTCTCTAACTACCATTATTGGTACTCTTTCTATTAAACAAAAAAAATTCTTTACTCTGTTTTATGTGTGTGTGTGTGTGTGTGTGTGTGTGTGTGTGTGTGTGTGTGTGTGTGTGTGTGTCAGTTTGTGTAATTTTTTGAAATATGGCAGAGAGACTGAAGGGAACCACTGGGTTCAAGCAATGCGAGGAATGTGGCAGAAAGATGCCTAACTCTGATGGGCATCTTTCTTGTGTCTATTGTTTGTGGGTGCCACACTTAAAGATTTGACCACCATGTGAACTCTGCAAGGGTTTCAGTGCTTGAACACTTGCAGAAAGGTGCAACTAACTCATGGGACTATTAAAATGCTCTCTTGGTGGGGCTTTGTCTGAGGAGGAGACTTACAAGTCTCTCAAGAGAGTCAAAGAAAAGGAGTCGCTCTGTTCCAGCATCTTCTAAAGCTCATGAGTCTAAATCTTCTAAAGGCCAGGTCCTGTCTCATCCCTCAGAACCAAGGCTTAAGATACCCAAATCGACACCCACTGCTGTTCCTGCAACGAAGCCTGTAGTGTCCCCCACTGTGCCAGCAACTGTTGAACCTACAAAAGTCACTATGGCACCAACAATAATTTCCCCAGGCACACCTGTTACTTCCTCCCAAGCAAAACAAATTATTGGTCAGCTGACCACAGTGCTGAAGGTAGAATCTGTACCCAGAACTAGGTATTCTTCACCTATTGACCCCTTCTTGGGTCAGCAATTAAATCAGTTCCTTGAAAGGCCAGAATTTCCCTGTGGGATGTCCATCCGTTCTACCAGGAACCTTTCAGAGTTTGATGTAAGATTAGTGGATCAGCTCTTGGCGGCCAGAGGCCTTCCTGCCTCATCTAGGACATCTCCCCCATCTGGAGCAGTGTGTTATTCTCCAAGGACACCAGCTTATATTCCTCATTCAACCTCTCCACAGTCCTTGGAGACTTCTTCCTGGTGCCAGCTACTTCGGTACCAGTGGTGGACCTCATATTGATTCCGGAAACGACTCTGTGGTTGGCGGCTCCATTGGAGTCATCCTACCCACGGGACTGTGACATGGCTGACTGCTCCAGGATCCCTGGATAGGCTCAGATTTTTTTTCCACTGTTCCTGGTGCTCTTGCAGTTGCAGGTCCTCTCGTGGCTCCTGCTCTGGAAGTGGGTCGTCGGACTGGGGTGTGACCCCGGTTCTGGGGTTGTCTTTCTCTGTTTCGGGCTCCCATCCATATTCGGGCAGGCCTGCCTTCCAGATTATGGAGCGAGCTCTTGCCTCAACAGACTTGCAGTTGGCACCCTCCCCGTCAGAGTGTCCCATCTATATATCTTCTGGTTTGCAGCTGTAACAGTCTGCTGCAGCAGGCACAAGAGCATCAAGACACCCTGTTGCAGGGTACCCTCTCTTCAGATTTGTTCTCGGATCTCCCCCCTGAGGAGCCACCCCGTAAGAGATTGTGCAAGACTAACCACCTGGATTCTCCAGAAGAATCTGTCACTGAGGATACAGACTTCGATGAAGGGGAAGGGTCACACCCCCTAAAGATGTCTCCTTTGGAGACGTCCTGGAAATCTTAAAACAGAGGGGTGATTGGAAGCCCACCCACAAGCCCTTCCTCCAAGGAAACCGTTTTCATACAGGCTTTTCGTGCCTGACCTACTTCTTGGATGACCTCATCTGCCGATGTACTGGTCAAACTCATCATGCAGCGTGTGTGGAAGTCTCCTGAAACTATAGAGCCAATTCCCCAGAGACTGGGCAAAATTACTTCTTCACCAGAGGATCAGCCTCACTGGTCAAAAGGTCTAGCAGTGGATGCCGCGGTGGTGGCAGCAACCACAAAAAAGAAACTCACTGAGGAGACTCCAGCTGTTCATCCTCCGAACCAAGAGTCTTGGACAATGGACAGATTCAGGAAGCGGGTCTATGCTTCAGTTACCTTTGCCATGTGGCAGTGAAATTTTTGGCACATTTCACTCTACTTCAAAGGGATCTGATAATTGAGCTTTCGGAAACCTTGTCAGGAGCAGTGTGACGGGTTACGCGTTAAGGTTGCCTCCCATCTTGCCACCCTAGATGTCTCCAACTTGTCCATGCAGCTTATTGCACATACAGCCGAAGGGACAGCCAGGGCAGCGGGTACAGGCATTGCCATTAAGCGTCACACCTGGATGTGCTTGTGTGAATTTGCAGACCCCTTCGTCTTCCTTTATCAACGCTCCAGTTGATGCTTAGTCGCTATTTGGCCCAAAAGTCAGAGACACATTAGCCAGGTGTGAGAAGGACGGAAAGACCCTTTCTGCCATGGGCATGTGTTTTTTCACCTCTCAACGACCTTGTTCCAGGAATCAGAGGAGAGGAAAGATGTGGTTCAGAAAGTCCCAAGGGTCTTTATGTGATGCACATGGCAAGTATTCCTCCCGGGGCAGAGGAAGGAACTTTTTTTTTTTTTTTGGAAGATGCCTCTCCTGTGGCAGAGGGAGCCTGTGTAACCAGGGTTCCAGGGATTCTTTCTCTGGACAACTCTACCAGCGCTCCTGAGCAGTGGCCTGATCACTTACCTCTGGAAGCAATCTGGGAAGATTCTCCCTGCACCAAACAGCCTGGCACACGATAACATCATATTCTTGGATGCAGACTATAATTACCAGAGGTAATCATATCCCCTTCAACCTTTGTCCCAGACCCCAAAGACGAATCCCCAATGTTCCACCCAGTAAGAGGGATATAGCAGCACTCTAAATCCAAAAGCTGCTTCGAGTCCTCCAAACTGTCCCACCAGACCAAATAGGATCCAGATTTTACTCAAAGTTCTTTTACTTCCAAAAAAGACAGGGGACTGGAGGCCATCCTTAGACCTCAGTATGTTGAACAAGTTTGTTCAAACAAAATTCCGGATGGTCACAGTTCAGCCTGTCCTTCCTTTTCTGGAGAAAGACTATTGAATGTGCTCTATAGACCTTCCAGGGAATACCTCCACTTCCAGCTAGGAGCCAGTCATTACCAATTTCAAGCATGGATGAAAGGTACTTCAAAGTTATTAATTTAAGGGTGTGCACACTTATACAAACAGCTTATTGTACGTTTTTTATTTTTTATATTTTTTCCCTAACAGATTTGTGTTTCAATTGAATTGTACAGATTATAGGTCACATTAAAGGTTGGAAAAGTTTTGAAATTATGTATTGTGGTCTCATTTATATATGTTTGTTTATATATACACCTATGAATAAAGATTATATGTGTGTGTATATATATATATATATATATATATATATATATCTATATATATATATACACACACACACACATTGTGTGTATGATGTATCTGTACATATATTATGTATGTGTGTGTGCATACATAATATAGGTTCATAGGAGTGTACTAAGCTAATGGCCCTGGAGCCTTTACAGGCCTAGCCCAAAGGATTCCCTGGCAACATGCTGCCCGATGTTATTTCCCAGTACCTCTGTCCAGCAGGGCCACTGAAATGATCCCCGGGGTGAATTTTCTATATCCCATCCATTCGTCAAAATCTCTCTTGTAGAGGGCCAGTGAGGTGGTCTGCTTGATGTGCAAGGGAAGTCTGTTCCAGAGCATGGGCAGTCTCTGGGTTAGGAACCTGTTCCTACAGCAAGTTCTGTTGATTGTGGTAATGAGGTTAAGGTCTCTGGAGCGTGTGGCACTGAGGGATTGGGATTTCTATAGATGTGGCATATACAACAGCGCTGGGTCTGATATGACTTTGTAGGTCAAGCAGTGATCGTCTCTAAGTAGGTGATATAAGCTGGAGTTTTTCTTTAGCCTTTCCACATAGGGCAAGTGTTTTGAGGCCTAGGATTCTCCTAGTGAGGTATTTTTGTGGTCTTTCCAGTTGTTGCATATGTCTAGTGAGGTACATGCTGAATGGGGCATTGTACTCTATAATTGGTCTAATGGGGAAGAGTAGATAGAGACAATGACACCTTTCTTCCTGGATGCAAAACCCTTTGAAATGAGATGTGCCACAAAGGATTTTCTCACCACAGTGGCAATGTGATCATCAAAGGAGAGGCTGCTATCCACTTGTGTTCCCAGATCTCTTATGACACCTTCGGTGTTCAATTGACTACCATTGATGTGGTAGTTCATAGGTACTGTGTTTTTCCCAAAGGGAATGACTATGCATTTTTTGGCATTGAGCTTAAGGCTGTGGATGTTCTTCTTGTTTCACTGTTGCAGTCATCACATTTGGGTTATCTGCTTGCAGTAGCCCTCAGTCGGCCTGATTAACAAAGTCTTGGGTCCTGCGTCAATTGCTGTCTCCTCTTCCGTGACGTCAGGTCGTCGGGGGTATAAAACATGCAGCCGATGCCATTACATCAGTCTTTCTTGCTGTGCGGTGCCCGAAGCAGAGGCTGTTTGCAAGTGCCGGTTGGCCGAGTCCTGATATTTTCGTTTTCGAGTTTCAGAACCGAAGTCTTCAACTAAAAGCTAAGTACCCCGTCGGGGAAACTTTTTTTCTTGCTCTAAACCGATGTCAGTAAAAATAAATAATTGCATTACTTGTGGAAAGCAAATGCCTCCATAAAGATTTTCATTCTGTATTCCTTGCCTAGGCCCTGACCACGACGTACCTCGCTGTCTGCTTTGTGCCTTACTTAAACCACGAGCTATCCGTAGTCTGTATATTTTCGCTTCTAAATATTTTGGTGCTCTGTTCAATTATCTTGATGTGTCTTCGGTAAGCCATCCAACTACCAACATTCCGAAAAAACACAAAGCTAAAGACAGAGGCCGCCTAGGTCCAAAGCTGCAGGTGACGCTTCTGTTAAGCCAGTCGCCAGTTCGCCGGTACTCAGTGAGGCACTTTCGAAGCCCCTGATACCCGCTACTTCGGATTCCCAGGCCTCTACTGAGACCCATTCGGAGACCGGTATGCCGTGAGATGCTTCAACTGTGGAACCTGCAGATGTCTCTACCTTGGATGGGTCCGGAGCCACTGTGCAGGCATTGGCTTCTGAGGGGGTATTCAGGCCTACTGACTTGTGTATTAAACCGACGCCATCTTCTTGAAGGCCTAAAACTCGAACCATGCTTAGAAAACTTGACTCCCAGACCGCATGGTCAAGCCTCTATGCCTAAAAAACAAGTAAGAATGGCTGAAGACCTTATTACTTTAATCAGGGGGTGCCAGCCTTCCCCTCTGAGACCTAGGACTGAGTTTGCTTATGATGCTTCTGACCAGGATTCTGAATCTTTCCTCTGATGAGCAGGATTTACCCTTGTCTACCTCTGCCCCCACCCCCCCAGAGGATTTCTCTTTTGGTGAAACCTTGCATACTCTCAGGGAGCATTTTCGTTGGGAAAGTCAGGATTTCTCTGATTCTAAAAAGAGACTTTGGGATTTCTTACTCCTGCCCCAGCACAGACCTTTATCCATGCCTCCTGTACTAGACGTGGTTGATGATGCCTTTTCGGAATCTAGCTTGGCCCCCTGACTCTTACCTCCTGCTCCCAGAAAACCTGATAATTATTACAGGGTCCCTGACTCTCAAAAGTTCCTTTTTAAAAATCCTACTGCAGATCCTGAGACCATTTCACAGGGACCCAAGGGCATTAAAGCTACTGCTGCAAAAAATCCTACCCCCCTCTGATAGAGACTCCAGGGCGCTGGATAGATGGGGTAAGAAGGTATACACTTCTACAACTTTGGCCATTCGGAGCTTAAACTGCCAGTTTCATATGTTAAAGAATCAGCATATTATTGGATTGCTTAAACAGACTGATGTTGAGTCCTGATTGTGCTGAAAATAAGGATTTACGGCATTCAGCTGAACAAGTTGGAAAACATACTTTGCAATGTGGTTTTGATTCACTAGAGGCATCTTGCAGGGCTGCTGTAACTGGGTCTGTACTTAGAAGGCATGCTTGGCTTAAGGAGCAATCCTTGCCAGATCATGTTAAAGCAAAATTACTGGATGCTCCCTTAAACCAGGACCACCTGTTTGGCAACAAGGCAGAAGAAGTTCTTAAAAAGATGGAGGAAAAAGCTTAAATCTCTGTAAACTGAAAGATTTTTTACAAGTACAACCTCCAAGGTTTAGTAGGCATTGGCCTTCCAAAAATTGGTCCTTTCCTCCCTCTTCCAGACCTTCTCAGTCCAAACCCAGATCCAGCAGAGCTTCCAGGCTTCAGTCCCAGGGTATGCACAGGACTAAGCAGTTGGGGGTCTCCACATCGAAATCTGGGAGTAATAACCCCCCAACCCCCCATGGTAAACTGTCTCAATTACTTCTTTTTAAAACCTCCAAGCACTTCTCAACTGACTGCCCCTTTGGGGGGGAAAGATTACTCTTAATGCAAAGAACTGGGAACTCATTACCCAGGACAAATGGGTTTTAAATAGTGTCCCAGGGGTACAGATTTCACTTCCACACGTTACCAACACCAAGCAGGTGGCCAGATCTACCCCCAAATCAGTAGGCAGAGGCCCAAAAGCAAGTACTTTCTCTCTCAAACAATGGGGGCTATTCAGTTGGTACCAGAAGAGGAAAAGGGACAAGGTTTCTACTCCAGACCTTTCCTGGTACCCAGAAAAGACAATTCATGGCGTCCTATCCTGGACCTGTCTACTCTAAACACCTTTTTGGTGATTCCAAAATTCAAGACTCTGACTCTTCACCAGTTGCTCCCTATGCTAGGCAAAGACGCCTCTTTGGCAACACTAGATTTAAAGGAAGCCTACCTGCACATCCCAATCAGAGAATCTTGCAGAGAATACCTACGCTTCAAAGCAGGCTACACGCACCGTTGTGCCCAGGGTATTCACAAAGTGCCTAGCTCCAGTCATTGCATTTTGCAGGCAAAGAAATATCCAGATATACCCATACCTGGACGATTGTCTAATTCAGGCAGAAAGCCAGGACATACTTTTGAATCATCTGGCCTTTGTACAAAAGGTGCTAACTTGTCTGGGGTACACCATAAACTAAAAGAAATCACACCTGGTACCCTGTCAACAAATTATATTCCTGGGAGCAAGCTTGAATATAACTTCCCAGATGGCTTTCCTCACGCCAGCGAAACAAATTCATTTGACAACCTACTTCAAAACAAGTGGCCACACAAACCCTGCTATCTGCAAGGCAAATACTACAAGCCTTAGGGTTCATGGCCTCCTGCATTCTTCTAATTCCATATGCAAGACTGCATATGAGTAAACTTCAGTGGTATCTAAAAAGCCTATCGTGTAAACATTCTCAGTATCTAGAAGCAATGATTCCTATCCTGCCTTGCCTACGCCTAGAGTTCCTTTGGTGGACAGAGGCCTGCCACCAAAACAAGGGACCATCATTCACACTACCCCCTGCCGCCCAAACCCTAACAGATGCATCAGACTATGCATCGGGGGCTCACCTGGCAGGGAAGTGCATTCAGGGCAAATGGAACCCAAGTCAAATGCACCTGCATATCAATCAAAAAGAAATGTTGCCTGTACAGAATGCTCTGACAGCCTTCAAGGGCCACATTCTTCCGGGACAATTAATGGTAAAGATGGACAACACCACTGTTATGTGGTACATAAATAAGCAGGGAGGTACACATTCTTACTCCCTCTGCAGACTAGCCTTGGCATTGTGGAACACAACCCTGAGCTACCAAGTGCATCTGCAAGCTCAATTCCTGCCAGGAAAACTAAATACACTGGCAGACGAACGAAGCAGAAACCTCATGGACCCACACGAGTGGAAACAGGAACCAAGGGATTTTCAACTTGTTGACAAGCGATCACACACTGTAGGTTCTAATTTACTCCCAACACATCAAGAATTCCAAAGTCAATGTCTGTAATACACTCATATACACGTATGTGAATGTACACATTCTCTGAGATTGCTGTACCTCAAAGGAGTAAAAAAAAAAACAAGGTTCCAAACTCTTGGACTAAAATAAATATATATATATATATACATATATATATATATATATATATATATATATATATATATATATATATATATATATATATATATATGTCTCCGAATTGCTCTTACATTTTCCGAATGAACGACCATGTTGCAGAAATGTTTCCCACAGTAAGTGTCCAGTTGGACAACATGAGAAAATTTTCCTTTTTCCCCACTAGTGATCCTGGAGTTGATGTATTTAGTTAGGGGGTGGGGGATGTAGCCCCCTACGTGGGTGGGTTGTAGTGTATTTTTTTTTTTTGTTAAATTGATTTAGCAGTTACTTTATTGTCTATGTGCCATTCTTGATGCAAACTGGATGCCGTAATAGACTCGCCGACTGACACAAGCATCCTCCAAAAGGGTCTCGGAGACGGATAACTGGTGCCAGAGCCATGGCCTAAAGCTAAATGCCAAAAAGTGCATAGTCATCCCCTTTGGGAAAAACAAAGTGCCCACAAATTACCACAAAGGTGGTAATCCATTAAGTATGGAAGAAGTAATTAGGGATTTGGGGACCCAAGTAGATAGCAATCTCTCCTTTGACAATCACGTTGCCAAAGTGGTTAGAAAGACCTTCTATATAGCCCACCTTATCACGCAAGGGTTCACATCTAGATCAAGAGAGGTCATTGTGCCCCTCTACTCGTCACTCATTAGGCCCATAATTGAATACAGTGCCCCATTCGGGGATGTACCTTACCAGACACATGCAGCAACTGGAAAGACCCCAAAAGTACCTCATTAAGAGGATCAAGGGACTCAAACAGATGCCCTGCGCAGTTAGGCTAAAGAAGCTCCAGCTCTACTCAGTTGCTTACCGCCTACTCAAAGGCAATCTGTGCCTGACGTATAAAGCCATGTCCAACCAAGAATTAATGGACATGCTCCACCTCAGGAAATCCAAATCCCTTAGAGCTACACGCTGCAGGGACTTAAACCTCAGCACAGAAATAAATAGGACATGCTGGAGGGACAGATTCATATCCCAGAGGCTCCCCTCACTCTGGAACAAAATCCCAATCCATGTTAGGCAGAGCCCCTCAATGACCCTCTTCAAGAGAAATCTTGACGAGTGGATGGGAGATCGTAGGTTTACCCCTGGGATCTCTTCTGTGTCCCTACTAGACAGAGGCACAGTAAACTAACCTTAAAAGGGCTATCTTCTGTGACCTACTATACAGAGGCACAGTCAACTAATCTAAAAGGGTGGCGAAAGCCAAACGCACTCTGGCTAGGCTTATAAATGCCCTAGGGCAGATGGCCTAGTATCAGCCTATGAACAAGCAAATGGGGGAGCCCATCTATAGACCTGTTTGCCTCCCCCCAGAGCTATCAATTGGACAAATTTTGCACAAGGACTCCCCACAAACAAGCTTGGAAAGTGGATGCTCTGTCCTTCAGCTGGAAAAGCCTATCAGTTTATGCCTGTCCTCCTCTGCCTCTGCTCTCCAAAGTACTACTAAAGATCAAACAAGACAAACCAAGGACTATTTTGATTGCACTAGACTGGCCATGCCAACACTAGTACCCCCTCTTGCACAGTGTGTCACTTTGGCCCCATGGCACCTGCCGTAGACTCCTACCCTATTGTCTCAGCAGGAGAACCAGATTCGGCACCCTCCGCTTCAAACACTGAACCTAGCAGCCTGGCTAATTACCTAATCTCTCCTTTACCATCCCTCAGTAAACCAGTGATGGATATCATTTTATAGAGGCAAGGAGGCCTAGTACTAGAAAATCTTATGCTGAAAAATGGAAAAGATTCTGTGCCTGGAACTCATCTCAAGGGATGAGCATAACTGTGCACAATTTACCTCAGATTTTACAATACTTAACTGAGATGCTTCACAAGGGTCTTTCTCCTCCATCAAAATTCACGCCTCAGCCATTTCAGCTCATTATAACACAGAACCTGCCCTCTTCTCTCATCCACTGCTCAAGCAGTTCCTCAGAGGAGCCAAAAATTTACGACCACCCAGGAGAGCACCAACTCCAGCTTGGGACCTTAAACTCACTCTTCCTCTTTTCGAGCCAGCTGCTACTGCAGACTTAAAATTCCTTTCTTGGAAAATAGCTTTCCTTTTAGCAATCACTTCAGCAAGAAGGGTATCTGAATTACAGGCCCTTATGGCAGTGGAGCCTTTCATCATCTTTCATGTGGACAGGGTGTCCCTCAGTACCAATCCCTCCTTCATGCCCAAGGTGGTATCCAGTGTGGCCCTTAATCAGTCCATTCATTTGCCAACCTACTTTACTAATCCACAGAACAAAGGGGAATTGGATATTGCACTCCTTGGATGTGCACAGATAGCTTAGATTTTACTTGGACAGGACTAAACCTCAAAAGAAATCTGAACAACTGCTGGTGGCATTTGCTGCAGGGGCAGAGGGGAAGGCTATTTCAAAGCAAACCATTTCCAAATGGATAGGCCATTGCATTCATTTCTGCTACAAGCACCATGCATTCATTTCTGCTACAAGCACCATGGAAAACCTATCCCACAGGGGATCAGACCCCACTCAACCAGGGCTGCATCTACCTCTACAGCCTTTCTGAGGCGTCCCTACCAGGGACATCCTAGAAGCTGCTATCTGGAGTTCTGTACATACTTTCACAAAGCATTATCATTTGCCAATTTTCTCTAAATCCAGAGCTGGCTTTGCCTCTGCAGTCTTGCAGGGCCTTATAGCTGGTCCTAATACTACCTAAATTCCTCCTCCCATTCTTAGCTTTGAGAATCTACCCAAATGCGATGACTGCAACAGTGAAACACAAAGAACATAGTGCAATTGTGTACACTTACCATAAATGTAGATGTTAGAGTGTATTCACTGTTGCAGTCCTGGTTATTCTCCCTCCAGCCCCCTGTCTTCTTTTGGCTGTACCTCTACTCTCCTTTACTATGCTTTAAAAGCTTTTTGGTGTATTTGCTTTTTTGTTGAGGTATAACCTTGTATTTTATATATTTAATTGCTTTCCATTGGGGGGCACCTGACATATGGGGCAAGAAAAACTGATGTACTGGCGTTGGCTGCATGTTTTATACCCTTGACAACCTGATGTCATGGAAGAAGAGACAGCAACCAACGCAGGTCCCAAGACTTTGTTAATCAGGCCAACTGAGGGCTACTGCAAGCAGATAAGCCAAATGTGATGACTGCAACAGTGAATGCACTCGGAACATCTACATTTTATGGTAAGTGTACACAGCTGTACTTTGACCCCAGTCATTGGTCTCCTTGAGGCCTTTCTGTAGAATGTCAACATAATTTGGAGAGCTAATAATGGCTCCCAGTTTGCAATCGTCAGCAAACTTGGTCAGCCAGAGTCCCTTGGTTTTGGCTTGGACTTCAGAAAAGTAGATGCCAAACAGGAGAGGACCCTGAACCGATCCCCATGGGACTCCACTCATGACTGGTCTGTAGTCTGACTTGAGTCCACTACTTTCACAGTGTGGGTTCTGTCAGTAAGCAACCCACCTTGTGACACAGGGATTCATGCCTAGTTTAGCGAGTTTATTTATGATTCCTCGGTGAAGAATTGTGTCGAAGGCCTTGGCCAGATCAAGGTAGGCTCTGTGAACTACCTTGCCTTCGTCCACAGCTCTGGTGACAGACTCTAAGAAGTCTACCAGGTTGAGCAGACAAGCTCTACCCTTAACAAATCTGAACTGCGTGGGGTCTGGAGTCTGGAAATTCCCTATGTCCTTATTTATTAGGTCCATGATGATGTGCTCCATAGCCTTGCATACCAGACTCGTCAGGCTAATGGGATGATAATCGTTCCAAGGGTCTGTAGTTGCACCCCCCTTTGTGGAGTGGGATTACTGTAGCAGTGCGCCATTTGGCAGGGACAAAGCCTGAAATAAGACTGTGATTGAAAAGGGCACGCGTGTGGTGCCAGTTCATTTTGCAATTTATGTAGAACGCAGCCCAGGATGTTGTCAGGTCCCATGGAAGCTGTATTCTTGGCCTTGGACAGTGCAACTTTAACCTGTGTGGCTGTAATATTGGGTACTTGGCATTCTTGGGTATTGCGATTGACCCTTTAGGGGTGATAGGGGGTTAAAGTTGGCACTGAATCTGTTTGCCAGTATATTGGCAATGTCTGTAGGCTCAGTATAGGAGTTAACAATATGTAGTAGCTCCGAGCATATCTGAGTATTACCTTGTAGATTTTTGACATAACTATAGAAGGCCTTGTGGTTGTCATTGGTATCCATTGCAATTTTGTTTTCCTAGACAACTTTGGAGGATTTGATGAGGGATCTCCACTTTCTTAATGCTGACAAGGGAGTTTTTCCAGTCTTGGGACTTTGCCTTGTCTGCAACAGTTTCCTCCTCCTGTTGTCGACTTTATGGCAGGAGACCACCAGATTGGCTTCTTGTTTTTGGAGGAGAGCTTCTTGGTTCTATTGGGAATGGTCCTTTCCATGCATTTGTGTGCGTGTTCGTACAGTGCGTTGGAGTATGATTCTGCTGTCTTGCATTTATTCTCCATTTGCAAGGGCGATGTAAAGTTAGCCACCACAGTTTTTAGAAGCCCAAAGTTAGCTTTGGAAAGGTTTTTCACAGTGGTTCCCTTTGCAGGGGGTGTGGATGGGATGTGGATATCAATGGTGACTAGCTTGTTGTCAGATCTGACCAGGGAGGAGTCGACACTTGGTGTAGAGCAACGGTCTCCCATATTAGTAGTAACCAGATCGAGGATGCTGCTACCCCTAGTGGGGGTAAGAATGAGCTGGTCCAGGGCATTGGAATTAATGAATTCCAGAAAACGTTGAGCAAGTGTGTTGGTACTGGAGTAGTTTTCCCAGTTAATGGAGGGGTTGTGAAATTCTCCCAGTATGAGTGTGATGGATTGGACCTTAATATTTTCCAGAGTGTTTAGGAATGTGGAGTGGGAGTCTTGGGCCATGGTGGGGGTCTGTAGCAGGCAACAACCTGGACTGACGTCTTACCCAGTGTTAGTTGTACCTGGGGTATCTCAGATGTGTTATGTTGAGGTTCTAGCCTGGAGGTGTGCATATCCTTTATGAATATGGAGACACCACTGCCTTTAGGTCTTCGGTCCACGTTTTGCAGCTGAAGGGTGTGGTATGTGTTATAGCTTGGTAGCGCAGGAGTGCTTTCAGGTGCCTTCTCAGTTTACTGCACAAATGTCGATGTTCTCCATTTTAAGGAGTGCTTCAAATGAGTGCATATTGAGATTGAGACTTCTAGCGTTGAGTATCATAACCCTCAGATTACATTTGCTTATAGCTGTTATGGTGGTAATTTGGTTCTCTGGACATTGCCTAAAAAGGCACTATAGAGGTGGCAAGGGCCTTGGCCAGTATATGGAATCCCAGGGTGACAGATGCAGGCCGTCTCTGGCAAAGCATCAAGGTCTGTCGATTATCCCAGGCAGACGTACTGGATCTCCTTAGGATGACACCAGAAACGTAGCCAATTATTGTAGTCAGTCATTCAGCTCTGTTGAATCTCCTCCTTGGAGGAAGAAAGCTCCCCCCTCCCCCCTTTTTTTGAGTTCTAATGGTCTTTATATGTAGCTCTGTTGAAGCTTCTGGTAGTGTGCTTGGAAAGAGGGTCTTAAGCTTTGAAAAGATGTCTGGTTGGTTATATCCTTGACAGGATACTCCCCAAATAGCTTAAACTACTGCAACATTGATTTCATTCTTGCATCTACTGTTATGGTAAGTTGACTTGCACAATTGTACTTTGTCCTAAGGGATGACTTTAAACCTACCAGTGTGTTACAAGGATCTGTTATGTCACAAAAGTCCCAAGATCCCTAAAACCATATAAATGACTGACCTTAGGTGCCCATGCAGGGCACGATTCTTTGGCTTTATCAATCTGGCTAATAGTTTGTGCATTTCTAAGGAGATCCAGTATGTGTCTACCTGAGATGAGATGGTAGTTGAGACCTCCTATTTTGCCAGGATGACTTTACACACGTCATACCAGGGTTTCTGCATACTGATTAAAGCTTTTGCCCTGTATAGTGCTGCTGCTTTGTTTAAAAAAAAAAAAAAAATGCCCCCCGTACTAGACCATTCTAACACAGCAGACTCTGACACCATTAGTGCTCAGTGTGGTAGAAGTCTAAATGGAAAGATACTGGAACTTGAACTCTTCTGCATTTGTCTAATTAGAGATATAGTTTGTGTACTGAGTACATTCCCCGCTGTACCCAAGTTTAATACCAGTCACACCTTCAGGCCCTCTAATAATTGAGGGAAAGTGTTTGCAGTTTTCAGAAACACTATCCCCTCATGTCAGATTATCCATACCCCTAACGTGGTGTTATAGATCTAAACCTTCCTTAACAAATGCAGCTTTTATTTCATTACCAGTTGTAGAACACATCTAGGTCTCCTACAGGACAGAAGAATTGCACATCATTGAATGGCTAAATTATTGTACCAAATGGCTATTTGCTGATTTCACTTACCGAAGCACTTATTGACGCCTATTAGGGGTATGCTCCATGACTGCATGCTTTTAATAACCATTGTGCTGGAGTAAATTGTAAAACTGCCAACTAGAGGCTATAATATTCTTTACCTAGTCCTTACTAACCTAAAGGAGAACTTGTAGGACCCAGAGCATATTCCTTGTAAGAGCAAAGCTAGTTTAACAATGATTTAAAGCCAACACATACACACAGTTGGGGAAGATGGGCACCTTTTCCTTTCCCCAGTCGTTATGGGAATCTAGTCTGGTTTAGTGTTCTACTATATATATTCTTAACATTGGTTATTATCTTTAACCAGACTAGATAGAAAACCTAATACCATAAATATAAACTGACAGTTTAGGAGTTCAAAAGCCTTTGAAACTGAGTTTGATATACTCCTATATGCACACACGTACACACGCACATATACGCATATGATCTGAAGTCTTTGCTCTTAACCTGTGGGTCTCTGATCCGACTCAGCCGTATACTCCAGCTTTGGAGCCAAAAACTGAGCTCCTCCTTTCCTACCCATATGCGCCACTCTTCCTCCACTCCTCCGATCTTGTTTACTGCTCATTTGAACAGCCATGGGGTTCCGTATCTGAGCTTCCTCCAGGGGATTTCAGGGGTATTTTTGGGAGTGTGACTGCATTGCTGTTTATACATTTTTTTTTCTCTGAGCTCCCTTCCTACCTAATCTATCCCTTGTTAGTTTTGTGGTGTTTTTTTTTTTTTTGTGTGTGGTGTCCTGCAATGGTTTATTCCAAGCCGGCAAACTTCAAGCAATGCATGGAGTGCAGGCATGAAATTCCTCCGCCTGATGCTCACACTCTGTCCAATTACATTTCTTCTGTTCTATATGTACAGTGTTTAATCCACGCTCGCTTATCAACAGGAGGATAAGTTAATCCTGAAGGGCCTTCTCCCTGCCTCCGCTTATGTAACAAAGTCATGGGCTCAAACCCCCTCAAAAAGTCCAGTGACTAATGTCTTGACAAACCCAAATACTAGGACAAGGTCAGGAAGCGGTCTCCCGATAGAGCTTCAGTTCCTGTGAGAGAACCGCCTGCCATAATTTGTCAGATTTCTGCTTCTTCCCCTCTACTTCGATCTCCTTGTTTTTCACTGAAGTCAACATCCCTCTTAGGAGCGTCACCCAGGTACCAGTCAAGATTGGGGTTGACTGCTTCTTCTGCCAGGTCATCCCGGAGCCTCTCTGAATTCGAGGCAGACAGGCTGAGGAAATTTCTGAAGGTGCAGATTCATTTGGGAGTTTTGCCAGCTGCATCTGTCTGGAGTGGTGAGTGCACAGTCTACCTTTTATGCCTATTTCTCCTTCTCCAATCCGACCATCGGCTTTGGAGCCCTCGCTTCTGAGGATCCCGAGTTTCCAAGCATTGGCGCCGATGGATACCTGTACTTAGATGCCAACCATCACTTTGACTAGTTTGGACCTGGTTTCGTCGGGCCCTACAGACTCTTGGAGCCATAGTTTCAGGATTGAGCTATCCACCCCCTTGGCGCCTCTGCTCTTGACAGTTCAGCTCATACGCCACCTTCAGCGCTGTGAGCAGTTGGGTTTGTCATGCTTTGACATCATTGGCATTGGCCCCAACAGAGTTGCCGGAGTCTCATTCACCCTCAGACTTAGAAGTACTGGAGAGCATTCTCTTGGCCCCCACGAGAGCCGCAACTCTCCCTCCCTCAGGTCTGATTCCCTTCTTATTTAGCCATGCCGGATCCTTCTCTCCTGTCTCCTTTGGGGTAGCCTGTTCCAAGCAGTTTTCAGGGGGCTTATCAGGAGCACACCAAGTCTTCCGACATCCCCTGAGCATCCCCCCGAGGAGATGCACCGGAAGCACATGTGCAAAAGGATGCACTTGGATTCACTACTGGAATCCTTGATGGAAGACGCAGACTTGGATGAAGGAGAGGGGTCCCCCAAATCCCCACCCGAGGATGTCTCTCTTGTTGACGTCATGGAAATTCATCAACAAAAAGGTGGGTAGCCTACCCACAAACCCAGAGTCCATGTTCCTGGAAGCATTTGGAACAGGTCTATCTACATCCTGGGTTCCCCTCCTGCAGTTGCCCTGATTGACTTGGGCTTGATAGGAAACTGATACGGTAGAGCCCATTTCTAAGCACCCTGATAGGATACCTACAACCCCCCCCCCGACATGTCCCACTTGACTAATTTGCCCCAGTAAATGCGCTGGTGGTTGCAGCAGCCACAAAGAAAGAGCTGGCCCAGGAGAGAGCTTCGGTTCATCTTCCTGACAGAGAGTCAAGAGCAATGGATAGATTCGGTAAGCAGGTCTACTCTGCAGCAACCTTTTCTCTGCGCTTGCTGAATTATCTGGCACACATGATCAGACTTCAGAGAAACCTTGTTAAGGAACACACTTTCTGCCCCAGGTTCCATGTCTGAAGTGGATAAGATCATCTCCTCCAGAATGGCCACCCTCCATTCTTTCCAGCACGTGCATGAGACACCTTTCGCGTGTGGTGGAAGGTACCTCAAGGGCAGCCAGTTCAGGTGTTTCCATTAGGTGGCACGCCTGAATGTGGCTTTGGTAATTGTCTGAATCCTTCAAGGTATCCATCAATGCACCCGACAGAGCATCTATTTTTGGTCCCACGGTTAGAGAGAGACTCTCTCCCAGAGCGAGAAAGACTGAAAGACCTCATCTGCCATTGGAATATGCTTTTCTACGCCACAACGATCCTATTTCAGGAATCAGATTGGTGGTAAGAAGCTATGGTTTCAGAAGTCTTGGTGTGTTCCAGGACTCGCTGGGAGACTTCCTCCAGAGTCAGAGGAGGAATAATTCCAATGACGGGTGCCACCTCAGAGGCAGGGGGTCCAAGAAATCATGGGTCATGAGATACGTTCTCAGACGGGCCCTTTCAGCAATCCTGAGGGACTGCCCTGCTTTGTAGGTGGTCTGGGATGTCTTTCCTTGCAGCCAACAGCCTGGGAAGCCATCACTGCCGATCACTGGGTTTTATGTCCAGAGGTTACATCACTCCATTCTTCAAATTCCGAAGTCCAAGACAAAACTTCCTGGATGTGCCACCCAATCAAAGGGAGGCAGCAGCTTTGGAAATAGCAAAGTTGCTGGCAAAAAGAGTCATCCAAATCTGTTCCCCAAGTCCAGTTCGGATTGGCCATCTATTCTTTTTGGTGCCAGAGAAGATAGGGGACTTCAGACCAATTCTGGATCTCGCTTTCCTAAAAAAAAGTCTGTTGCCAAACCAAAATTCTGGATGGTCAGAATACAATCCATTCTGCCCTTTCTGCAGAAGGATGATTATATGTGCTCAGTAGACTTCCAGGATATGTATTATCACATCAGAATGAATAGGCACTCCAGAAGGTTCCTCCACTTCAAGCTTGGGAGCCAATCACTTCCAGTTTAGGTAACTTTCCTTTGGACTCGCCATGGCCCTCGGGGTGTTTACCAAAGTGATGACAGTAGTTGCAGCTCACCTGAGACTGCTCAGATTCCATGTGCTTCCTTATTTGGACAAATGGCTCCTCATTGCTCCCAACAAACATCTTCTTCAGGCCAGGGGTGTGGGGTTTTTTTTTTTTTTTTTCCCCTTCACCTAGCCACAACTTTTGGTATAATTATCTTGATCTTTCAAAGTCCAAAATGGATCTGGTCCAGGACATCGACTTCACAGGAGCCCAGCTAGACAGAGCACAGTGTATGGTCTTCCTTCCCCTGGTCAGGATTCAATCCTTCAACTACATGCAACACAGATCCTTTCTGAACATCCTCCCCCTGCTTTTCTTGTTCTCAAGAGGGTTGGTCAATAGTGGCTACTTATAAGTTATCTGCCAATGGCTCATCTTCACATGAGGGTACTTTAATGGACCCTAGCGGTTCAGTGGTCTTTTTCTCCAACTGCCCATGGACTATCCCACAAGGCTATCTCGAGTCTGCAAGGAGTTCCTCCTGTGGTGGCTTTAATCTCAGGATCTTTAGGTTGGGTGACCGTTCATTTCCCCTCTTCCCAAGGCCACAGTGACTATGGATGCCTCCCAGCTAGGATGAGGGGACATTGGCTGGGTCGGACAGTCCAAGGCATTTGTCCTCTGTGGAGACCAAATGTCCTGGAGATTATTTTTAGCGTTGCAAGCTCTTCGTGCCGGTCTCCCCATGGGGACAATTGCCATGCAGACCGACAATATGTTGGTTGTCTGGTACGTCAACAAGCAGGGAGGAATCCTCTGTCGAGAAGCCATAAGCTTGTGAGAATGGGCAATCTCTTCCAACCACTTCCTAATGGCAATGCATGTTCTAGGGGAGTCCAACATTCTGGTGGGCAAGCCTAGCAGAACCATTCTGATGCCTCAAGTGGTCTCGCAATCCATCAGTGGCAAACATGATCTTTCAGAAATGGGATCAACCTTGCTGCGATCTCTTCACTTCTTCCAACACCAAGTGCAGTGAGTACTTTGCCCTAATCCCCTCTCCGGGGGAGTCCCCCAGAGATGCTGTGATCCATGTTTGGCCCCCTGGTTTATTTTATGCCTATCCTCCTCTTCCCCGGATACCCAAATTCCTCCAGAAAGCTCAGAGGTTGAAGTGCAAAGTTATCCTACTTGCCTCTTTCTGGCCTCGACAAGTTTGATTGCTCTTCTGTGGTCTCACCTTTTATGTCCTCCTTGGACTCTCGATCCCATTTTGGATCTTCTGTCCCATCCTTCTGGTTACCCACATCCACATGTACTTAGCCTGTATCTAACTGCTTGGCTTCTCAACTTTCTTTGATGGCTAGAACTCCCGGGCTGTCCTCTCCATTTGCAGGATTTTGATTGCAGCTCATAAGACCTCTACCAGGAAAATTTACTTTAGCAAATGGAAGAGATTTTCTATCTGGGTGCAGCAGCACCAATTAGATCCTTTCACCGCTCCTATTCCCACTATTCTGAATTTCTTAGCTCACATTTTTAACTGTGGAGCTAACTTTTCTGCAGTCAAGGTACAGCTAGCAGCCATCTCAAATTTTCATATTGGTGAAGATTCTATATCTTTAACATCTACAAAAATATGTAAGGCATTTTTAAGGGGTACTTTTTCCTACTTCGGCCTCCAGTCAAGGATCCTATGCCTCCTTGGGACCTCACTTCAGTGTTACAAGCCCTAGTTTCTGCCCCCTTTGAACCAGCTGCCACAGTTGATTTAGATCTTTTGTCTTGGAAGGTGGCCTTCTTAGTGTCTTATCACCCCTGCTAAGAGGGTTTCCAAGCTACACATCTTGTCCATTAAACCTCCTTATCTTCCACAAGGAAAGAGTGACCCTGCACTAATTCTTCCTTTATGCCCAAGGTTGTTTCAGAGGCTAACATTAATCAAGTTAATCTCCCAGTCTTTCCCTAATTTCCAAAACAAGGGAGAGTACAAGCTTAATCTGTTTGATATACACAGCTATGCTTTTACTTGGATAGGACAAAAAAAATCAGTCAGACCAACTTTTTGTCTCCTTTTGCTAACTCTTGATTAGGAAGACCAGTCACTAAAGTGACTTTAGCTAACTGGATTTCAAAGTGTATTGCATTGGGATATTCAAGTAAAGGAATTTGTACCAACTCAAGGCCCATTCCACTAGGTCTGTGGGCCTCATTTGGCTCTGCCATGCTCCGGAATATCCTTCCATGAGGGCCACCCAGGGGTTATGTAGCTGGGGACTCTGTCCTACAGGTTGAAGATCAAATGAAGACGACAACTTCAGATAGTGTTCTTGCCATGACGTTCAATATGAGTTGTTGCTTCATTTGTCTTCAACTTTTCCCCCCTTCTTCCCCCTTCCTCAGGTCCTGGGCAGACGTGGCAGAGGTACACTCAGGTTTCTCCCACTTCCTGTATCACTCAAGCCCCTGAATGTATAGTTCTGTATAATGTGGCTGATTCTTGACTGTGCTCCGGGAATGTTTTTTTTTTTTTTCTCAGCAGCAGCAAACACGATCTGAAGGGTGGAGAAAGACTGGGGCATTGTGGGGCAGATAGGAGCTCAGATGTTCTTCATTCCACATTGCTGCAGTCCTAACTATTGGGTAGTCCGCTGTCCAGTCGGCCCGAATACCAAAGTATATGGCTGACGTCGGTCAGGGCGCATTAGACTGACGTCAGTACGTCAGGGTACTAATGCGCATGACCGACGTCATATCCTCAGTCTTTTTTGCCGCATGGTCCGATGCAGAAGCAGTTTTGCGAGTGCAGGTTGGCGTTCTGAAATTTTCTGAAGTCGGAGTTTCAGACCGAATCAAAGTTGGCTAAGTACCCGTTGGGAACATTTTGTTTTTCTTGCCTCAGTATTTAACCGGATGTCAGAAAAAGTGAATAACTGTATTTCTTGTGAGAAACAGATACCTCATAGGGATTACCATACCTTGTGTATACCTTGTTTAGGGCCTGAGCACGACGTTGTTGGATGCCGCTCTTGTGCTAGATTTAACAAACGCACTATTAAGAGAAGGTTAGACTGTGCCAGGTTAGTGTTTGGGAAGCGTTGTAATTATAAAATGCCGTCGGATGCTCCGGACGCTTCGATCCAAAAGCGCAAGGACAAAACAGCGAAGCCTAGGGTTGATGAACCGGCAGTCCCACGTCGGTTCTTTAGAAGGCTCAGTGGAGCCAGAGGTTTTGCCAGGAGTTTCTTTGGAGTCTCAGGCAGAGACTTTGCTGTTACAGGATGTGCCTTCTCAGGAGGTAGCCCAGGCTGAGGGGGCTGCTCAGGTAACTGTTCTTCCCTCTCTTCCCAAGGTAGTTAGAGCCTCTCCTTCTGTTTCCAAAACTTCTTTGAGAGGTAGGCCAAGTTTAGCTTCAGTGGGGGCTTCTCCTAGCACTTCAGGTTCTGTGCCTAAGAAACATATGCTTAAAATGGCAGAAGATTTGATTACTATGATTAGAGGTTCTATGCCCCCTCCTGATAAGAGGCCTAGGGTGGAACCTGAGTTTGAGAGTTTTGAACAGTGTTCAGAGGCTTCTGAGTCTTCTGCGGAAGACTTGCAGGAGTATCCTCCTTATTCTGATTCTGATGTGGATGATTCCACTCCTACAGCTTCTCCTCCTGAGGATTTCTCATTTTCAGAGACTCTGCATTCCATGAGGGAGCACTTTAAATGGGAAGGCCAAGATTACTCTGATTCCAGGAAAAGGCTTAGGGAATTCTTGTTTTACCCCAGCATAGGCCCTTAGCTATACCTCCTGTGTTGAATGTGGTGGAAGATGTTTTTGCAGAGGCTTCCTGAACCCTGATTCTTTGCCTCCTGCTCCTGTTAAACCTGATAGGTACTATAGGGTGCCTGAAGCTCATAAGTATCTTTTAAGAGTCCTAGGGCAGACCCGAAACTGTTTCTCAGGGACCTAAAGGTGTTAAGGCCTCTGTTGTTAAAAACCCTGTTCCCACTGATAAAGAGGCAAGGGCTTTGGATAGATGGGGAAAGAAAGTGTATACTTCTTCCACTTTAGCCATGAGGCGTTGAATTGATAGTTTCACATGCTAAAATATCAAAATTATCTCCTTTCACAATTGAAATCTAAGGTGGATGCTTTGGCGGAAGGTATTGAGTGTAAAGAGTTGCTGGATTTAGTTCATGTGTCTGAACAAGTGGGTAAGCATTCTTTGCAATGTGGTTTTGATGCTGTACAGGCCTCCTCGAGGGTGGCTGCCACTAGTTCTGTTCTTCGCAGGCATGCCTGGTTGCGGATCAGAATTTAGCTGAGCATGTTAAGACAAGGATTTTGGATGCTCCTTTACAGTCTGATGTGTTGTTTGGTTCGCCTGTGGAAGCAGTTTTAAAGAAAATGGAGGACAAAGCTAAGTCTATGCAAACTGTTAAAGATTTTTGCAGGTGCAGCCACCAGTTTAGTAGAAATTGGCCTACTAAGGGATGGACATATCCTGCTTATGATTCCCAGTCTAGGGGTAGGTCTAGGCGTGGTAGGGGCAGAGCTCAAGGTTCTTTTAGGCCTAGAACAGGAGTTCACCTGCTCAGACTTCTGGTGAGGGCAGGGGTCAGTCCTTTCGTAAACAGACCCAATGACCTGCCTTTTCAGCTGCCAGTAGATTCTCGTCTGGCAGCTCCTTTGGGAGGAAGACTGTCTCTTTCAAAGAAAATTGGGATTTAATTACTCAAGACAGATGGGTGTTGGATATCATTCACCACGGTTACAGGTTTTATTTCCATACATTACCCCTTTCAAAGGCATGCCAGACGTTCCTCCTCCACAAAGGAAAGAGGCTCACAAGCAAATTTCTCTGTTACTCCAAATAGGGGCCATTCAGCCAGTCCCTGTATTAGACAGGGGCCTAGGATTTTATTCTCGCCTGTTCCTAGTACCAAAGAGAAACACGTGGAGACCAATTTTGGATTTATCTATCCTCAACACTTGTCTGGACATTCCCAAGTTCAAGATGTTGACGTTACAACAGCTTTTACCTCTGCTGGGCAAAGATCACTGGATGGTAACTTTAGATCTCAAGGAAGCTTACCTTCATGTGCCTATAAGACTAAGTTGCAGGAAGTATCTGGAGCTGGAAATTCTCATTATCAGTTCTCTGCATTGCCCTTTGGCTTATCTACTAGTATTCACAAAGGTTCTGGCTCCAGTGATAGCTTACTTCAGGCTAAAAGGAATTCAAATCTATCCTTACTTGGGCGACTGCCTGATTCTGGCTCAAGAAAAGGAAGACCTTCTACAGCATCTGGAATATGTTATAGCAGTGCTAAGATGCCTAGGGTATTCTGTGAACGAAATAAAGTCCAGTCTAGTACCCTCTCAAGACATGTGCTTTCTGGGTGTGAGACTGAATACAGCAGCCCAGATGGCCTTTTAACCCCGGACAAACAAAAGAGTCTATCCCTTTACTTCCATCAACTATCTCATCAGTCCGTGCTGACTGCAAGGACAGTCCTTCAAGCATTAGGGTTCATGGCATCTTGTATTCTGGTGCTTCCCAATGCCAAACTGCATATGAGGAAGCTGCAATGGTATCTCAAAATGTATGGACACAGCACTGCCAGGATTTGGACACTGTCATTCAAATAATACCTTGCCTTCAAAAGAATTTTGTGGTGGGCTCAGGAATGTCACCTAAACAAGGGACTCTCTGTGACCCGGCCAGAGGCGAGTCAGATTTTAACGACAGATGCCTCGGACGGAGCTCATCTAAATGGAAAGTGGATACAAGACAAGTGGCCTGCCAGACTACAGCATCTACATATCAACATGAAGGAGATGTTAGCAGTCCAGTTTGCATTAATGGCTTTCAAGGAGTTACTTCTTCCAGGGCAGGTGTTGATTCTAACAGACAACACAACTGTCATGTGGTACATCAACAAACAAGGAGGAACACATTCTTATCCTCTATGCAGGCAAGCAATGATTTTATGGGAGACTGCGCTCAGCTTGCAACTAACTCTTCAGGCAAGGTTTCTGCCGAGCACAGAGCTCCTTAGCAGATGTGTTAAGCAGACAAATCATGGATCCCCACGAGTGGAAACTGGATCTTCATGTATTTCAGAAATTGACAGTGTCATGGGGAACTCCAGACATAGATCTGTTCGCTTCTCCACTAAACCACCAGCTGCCAAAGTTTTGCACAAAGGGGTTTCATCACACAGCTTGGAAAGTGGATGCTCTGTCTTTCAGTTGGAAAAATCTTCATGTGTATGCCTTTCCACCTCTGCCTCTTCTTCCAAAGGTGCTCTTAAAGGTCAGACAAGACAAGCCAAGGATGATTTTAATAGCTCCAGATTGGCCTCGGCAACACTGGTACCCACTACTAAGGAGTCTGGTGAAGCCTCCATGGCCTTTACCTTTGATTCCACATCTGTTATCTCAGAAGGACGGTCATCTGCTCAATGTCAAGCTTCACTCTCTTCATCTAACAGCCTGGCATATTCTGTGTTGAAACACAGCAGGTCTCAACTTCCTCAACAAGTTTTAAATGTGATTATGGAGACCTAGTACAAGGAAAGTGTAAAATGGAAGAGATTTTTATTTTGGAGTACAGCAAAGAATTTGGAGATTTCTGAGCCTAATTTGAGTGTGGCTCTTCAATATCTTACTGAGTTATTGGACAAAGGTTTGTCCTTCTCTTCCATTAAGATTCATGCTGCAGCAATTTCAGCTCACTATGATTGTGACCCACCATTGTTTTCATCCTTTGTTCAAGCAGTTTCTTAGAGGGCAAAGAATATAAGAGCTCCTACTCCTGCTTGGGATCTCAATTTTGTGTTGGAAAAACTTACTCTACAACCTTTTGAGCCTGCGGCTACTGCTGAATTGAAATACTTGTCATGGAAGACTGCTTTTCTGTTGGCTATTACTTCTGCAAGAAGGGTGTCTGAGTTGCAGGCCCTTATGGCAGTAGAGCCCTTTTGATTTTCCATAAGGATAGGGTATCATTACTAATCCTTCCTTTATGCCTAAGGTGGTTTCTAGTGTGGCTTTAAACCAAACTATTCATTTGCCTACTTTTATGCAGACCCCCAAAATAAAGGGAAAAGATTTTGCACACTTTAGATGTACACAGGCAATTGCGTTATTATTTAAGCAGGACTAAGGATTTTAGGCAGTCTCAGCAGTTGTTTGTTTCTTTTGCTTTGAGTTCAGGGCAAGCCTGTGTCAAAACAAACTATTTCTAGGTGGATTGGGTTTTGCATTGCATTTTGTTATTCCCATCATGGCAAGGAGATTCCAGCTGGGATTAGGCCTCATTCCACTAGGGCTACTGCCACTTCAATAGCATTTCTAAGGGGGGTGGCAACTAAGGATATTTTGGAGGCAGCTACTTGGAGTTCAGTGCATACTTTCTCTAAGCATTATCACCTTCCTCTCTACTCTAAGTCTAGGGCTGGTTTTGCCACAGCTATTTTGCAAGGCATGTTGTCAGCTCCTGCTTCTTTATGATTTGCCAGCCTCCCTTACCTCTGCTTTGGGATTCTACCCAATAGTTAGGACTGCAGCAATGTGGAATGAAGAACATAAATGTAGATGTTCGAGGATCCACATTGCTGCTCCCTCCTTCCCTCTGTGTTTAGGGGTGGTTGTGTAGGTGAGGTTATATGCTGATAATTTTGTATATATTGTACATATTTTTGGTGCAGGTATATTGGGCCTTGTCTTTTTAGGGTCTTCTGACATCTGGGGCAGGTCATACTTTGGTATTCGCTGGACAGCGGACTACCCAATAGTTAGGACTGCAGCAATGTGGATCCTCGAACATCTACATTTATGGTAGGTACAAAACTGTACTTTTTCTGCTCTAAGGCTGGAGCATACGGCAGAGTCTGATCAGAGACCCCCAGGTTAAAGACAAATGAAGCAACAACTCAGATGGAACATTGTGGTAAAAACACATTTTTCTTTTTTGTTTGATAATTTCTTTTTTAGTCCGAAGTAATAGTTTCAAATATTCTTCTGGGGCTTGAGAAGGGAACACCGTGTTTAAAGCTGTGACTATTCTAACATTCATAATTTTTGCCAGTATTTTATAAACTGTAGTAAGGGCAAGTATAGATTTATGGTTTTTAATAGTTTTTTTTTAAGTTTTACTGTGTATTCCAGGTTTAGTAGCGCCTCTAATCAGTACAGGATGCCATAAGAAGTCTTCATTGGTGGCCTGTATAGGCTTTACTGCCTTGTTTATAAAAATTAGTAGTATACTTTATATCCTGTATGGTACATTTTATGTAAACTGAAAACTGAGAGTTTAGGAATAGCATCAAACCAGTTATGTACAACATTTCACATCAGAAATATATTTCTGGTAATATATTTAATCAAATACATTTGTTCCATAGATATCAATTTTTAATCCTTCTATTGGGTATCCATCTGGTGCATTTACCAATGTGTTGAGCTTATATTTTTAGCGGATCTTAGTTGACTAGGTATAGCATTTCACTTCTGTCTGCAGCTGTGTATTTAGCTGACTTACTGCTGAAATTTATCCCATTAAGATGCACAATGAAAAACTGTCCACTAGAGGCTCTAATATTCTTGACCTCGTCCTGATCAGCCTAGTTCCCACCTGTAACCCAACCCACATCTCATTCCTGGTTGAGGCGAACCACAAATCGACCATCTTTCTGACCTATTGGTGCCACCCCACCATCAAAGGAAAGTCTCTGTTATCCAGGGCAAACCTACTTTAGCTAGTAGAAGACTTGTGCAAAATTTCCAGCAGTCTCCCCCCACAAATGGACTCGACCAAGATGGTTGACTCATTTTCCTCTGATTTTAATGGCTGCATAGAAAAGTCTGCACTCATCCACCCTAAATATAATGGTACATCCAGGAATAAACCTTCCTGGTTTGGAAATCCATTATTAATAATCTATATAACAAAAGAAGGAAAACAAGTTTGAAAGAACTCCCAATCCTCTAACT
This sequence comes from Protopterus annectens, assembly GCF_019279795.1. Taxonomy (NCBI): domain Eukaryota; kingdom Metazoa; phylum Chordata; order Ceratodontiformes; family Protopteridae; genus Protopterus; species Protopterus annectens. The sequence goes on along the minus strand of NC_056741.1, from coordinate 817,746,283 downwards.
TCCAAGATCGCACTGAAACACGTTAGCAATGAGTTGAAGAGTACTGCTAGGACATGTGAAGAAGTAATAGTGTAAAGAAGTAATAGTGTGAGATTTAAGGGTTGCTGCAAATTCCAAAGGAGGCTACAAATATTTGTTCAGTTATGTTAAGGACTGATGTCCAGATGCACTGAGCTTATTTACAGTAATAGTTCACATTACTGGCTAGATCCTTGGGAGTGTATATTCACAGACAAATTTAACGCTGGCTTTACCCCCACTTACACCCCTATTATTGCCACCACCACTGTCTTAAAAATTTTATAGAGATTGCTTTAGAACAAGTCTCAGAACCACAGTTAGAGGATAAAAATGGTTCCATGGAACCAGAAAACATTCCAGGCTGCATTCACATCAGTGCCAAGTATGCACTAGTCAATCCTCTACTTAATGATCAACTGCAATCTACCTGTGGGTTTGTACCTTCTACCTGGAGAACAGCCTCCCTTACTTCCCTACGCAAAAGTGGCCCATCTACAAACATGGGCAGTTATAGGCCCAGCACTCTCGCACATCTCATGGCTCGTTATAAAGCTGGTAATAGAGCTCCTTTATTAATGCAGAAATATACAACTTAACTGCTTTAGACCCCCCCCCCCCCCCCAGTGTTTGGAGGACCGGAAGGTGCTTCCACCTCTTGTATTACAAAAGGTAGTCCCTTTCAGTTTCATGAGTCCTGGATACTTATCAGTACAAAGTAACTGAAGTGCTAGGACTTTGTGCAATAGTTATTGGTGTCTAATTGGTCTTTTTTTATGTGAGCAACTAGCAGTCAGTCATGTTTCTGTTTTAGGCAGGAAATCCTTCTACAGGATGTGCCCAACAAGGCTTCTTGAACATGGTGTCTATGTCCAGCTGTTTGAAAAGAAGCACCTCAAAGGCTCCATTGGCACTAAATCTGCAGTCCTTCCACGGTCATACAGAGACTGATTAACACATACTTTGATGTAACTTTTGTAATCTGATGTTGTTAATCTTCATCACTGATGGGTTCGGTTCCGAGCCCTGAGAACTGAGTTGGCCTTTTTACCAAGCTTGCACCAGCCAAAAACCTCTCGAGCTAAGTCTCTACCCAGAATGCCCTTCTCCCTGTTGCCTAAGATCTCGTTTGCCGCATAGCCGTAAAGCCGCTTGTCAGCCGAGCTCTCAGCTAAGTGGAACTTTTTTGATTAGTGTAAAAATGTTTGGATATCTTCGTATTTTATTAAGCGATTAGTATTTCCAGTGTCTCTTCTCACCCTGTTTTCTCCTCTCTACCCGTTGTTACTGTTGGTAATCTTTCAAGTACCATTGTTAGTACAGCCTTTCCTCCCTTACCCTTGTGGTATTTCTTCAATACCATAGTTGATATTCTCTCTTCTGTTTAAACTGTTAGCTTGATATTTGTTCAGGTATTTCCTCTACATATCAGTGTATTGTTATTTTTCTGACTGAATGGAGTTGACTTTATTCTAATTGGATTATCCAGTTGGTCTGTGGTGTCTTTTCTATCAAAATGTCTGATAAGAAGAGTACTTCAGGCTTTAAGCATTGTACTTCATGTAAGGGCAAGTTACCTAATACTGATTCTCATGATGTCTGTGTATACTGTTTGAGAGTGCCCCACCTTTCGGTGCAGCCTCCGTGTGACACTTGTCAGAGTTTCAGTCAGCGCACTCTTAATGAGTGCAAAAATAAACTTATTCTGAAAGGCTTACTCAAGTCTCCCTTCTCGAAGGCTATTTCTGCGATGGAGGTCTCAACCCTTCCTACTAAAGACAAAAAGATCCCACTCTGTTTCTTCTTCACCATCAGGTGATCAGAGCTAGCCTGGGAAATCAAAGGTCCCAAAGTTATCTTCGGAGCATAAATCTGCCTCTACGGCTCCCATCTTCCTTGGCTCCGACCATCTCAAAACCTTAGATACCGGCGCCACTTTTGGCACCGGTCATAGACTTTATTACTCCTATTTCGACTTCGGCACGTGTGGCCACTTTGGCTCAGGGCACACCTTCGACTGCTCCATTAGCTTCCATTTTGGAGCTGACCATCTCGGCTCTGAGTGCCACTTTGGCACCGAGCGTTGTACCGACATCACTGGATTTGACCCCTTTACTTCCAGTCTCTAAACTAGACACTTCGGTGCCGGCAGACCTTGCACCACGGACCCGATACTCATCTTCCGTAGATCCGTTTCTGGGCCAAGCATATAGCCTTTTCATCGAACGTCCT